>NC_081432.1:41032131-41332131 GCF_949786415.1 Peromyscus eremicus | reverse complement strand
TGAGAGAGGATCTTTAAATAAGCAATTAAATTCCCTCTGTCCAGAGTTAGCCTCTGAAATAGAAGTCCTATAATGACAGTTTGTGGTGACCTGAAAGACGTGCCTTTAGATGTGAGTTTTATTGTGATGCTATTCTCATTCCAACTGAGGACTTTAAGAGTGAAGTGGCTTATACCTCCCTTTAAAACTAACGATTTGTTAGAATTTCTGTGAACATTTCAGAACAGGTAATTCATCTGGTGCATTGTAGCTATATCATTAAGGAAGGTTCCTTGTACAGAATAATCCTGATAATTACTTCCTTGTATAATAGGTGAGAAGGTAAATAGCAAAACACCATTAAAATCAGAATCCAGCCTCCAGCTTGACTCAATGTTCTAGTCTTGTGATACAAGTATCAGTTTAGGAATTGACAGTTATCTTTGGTAAAACACTTGAGTCAATCTATTTGTTAAAATTCTGCCTGGCTCATTCACAAGTTATATTTATTTCTTTAATAATAAAAAGACAGATAATATTAACATAATGTGATTTTTAAGTAAGATCACATGAAATTATATGGTTTGGTTCTAGTACATTCTTGACAACCAAGATGTGTTCATTCATACTCTAAGTTTGAACTAGAATGTCAGTACTACTAGGAGCAATCAGTTGAATACATGAACCTCTTCCCCCTCCTCTCCCTCTCTCTCCCTCCCTTTCTCTCTCTCACACACACATACACACACACACACACACACACACACACACACACACAGTCCTATCTATGGTTTTATACAGATAAATTAGTTGGAGAAAGTTGTATCTTTCTTGTCCCTCACCTCCACTTTCTGTATTTATTAATCAGCTGAGTATGCACACTCTTCTGTGGGGTTTAGTAGAGTCAGGGACAGGTAAGTATCTAGTAGAGGCAGGGGTAGGTATGTGTGATAGATTTGGCTAACAATATTTTGGCATCTAATTTTTAATTATTAGTCCTATGTAATACACACCTAAAACTTTAAACTGTTTTAATTCCTTCTTTTCCATTCTATTCACATTCTGTCTTCAGACGCTCACTTCCTAGGATAACAGAATGAATGAATAAAACCTGGCACAGCCTATGAGGGAACTGTTGCCCTTCTTTAAAAAAAAGAAAAAAGACATTGCTAGGTTGTATGTAGCAAGACATCCAGAAAGTGTGAAGTATCCTGAGGAACCTACATGTAGGTCTGATTTCTTACACACCACCTTATACTTTTTCCAAAGTAAAATCGATTTTAAAGACTTTTTTTTTTTGTTGTTGTTGTTGTTGTTGTTGTTGTTAAAACACATTTTTCAGCCATGGCAGAACTTTTGTAAGCTGGTTGAGTGCCATGCTTATGTTCTACCTCCCAGCAAGCTGTGACCCTTGAAGCTCTGATTCAGACATCACAAGTATTCCCTTCATGTGTTTTAACTCTTTGGTACTCTCAGCAATCTCTCTGGAGCCTTGTGTGTATACAGCAGCATCTGTGGAACATTCAGTCAGTTCATGAGAAGGAGCAGAGATGAACGTACCAGAAAAATAATATGCCAGTAGAATTATCAACCACTGATGCAAGTGTATTCTCTTGCAAGTTATTGATATACATGAAAATTTATGCATTTTTACATTCCCCTTTTTCCACTTGCGTAAAAACACTTTCCGCCAGGCAGAGGTGGCACACCTTGAATCCCAGCACTTGGGAGGCAGAGCCAGGAGGATCTCTGAGAGTTCGAGGCCAGCCTGGTCTTCAGAGCGAGATCCAGGACAGACATCAAAACTACACAGAAAAACCCTGTCTTGAAAAACCAAAACACAAACAAACAAACAACAACAATAACAAAAACCCACTTTCCACTACATAATTCACAGGTACTTTTGTTAAAGGTAGGCTCAGGGTAGAAATATGGAATTCATGTAATAAGACTGTATTTCAAAGGTCAAAATATTTTTATCTTATTTTTATTGTAATATTTTTTGAAATTTTTATACATATGTAATGAAATATGGCAGTATCCAATTCCCATTGCTGTGACAAAATACCCTGACCCAAAGAAATTAGGGCAAACTGATCTATGTTGGCTAATAGTTAACAGAAAGGATGTAGTCCATCATGACAGAAAAGGAATGGCAATGAGGAAGCTAACTGATCATGTTCTATCCATACACAGGAAGCAGAGAGACAGAAAACAGGAAGTGGGGCTGGGTATAACACTCCAAAGTCTGCCTTCTAAACCATGACATACATCTTCCAGCAAGGCTTTACCTCCTAAAGATTCCATAATTTTCCCAAACAGAACCATTGGAGATCAAATGAAAACACTTGAGCCTATGGGAGGACATTTCTTAGTCAACCTACAGCATTCCATCCCTGTCTCCCTAGTCTCATGGCCACCTCACCATGCAAAAATGCATTTCCTGCAACATCCTGAGTCCTCATTACCTTTAATAGTCCCAGCATAGTCCAAAAGAAGTCTAAAATGTCTTCTGAGATTCAAATTAATCCTTCTTTCTTGCAAAATCGGGTACAAATTATATCCTTCCAATATACAGTAAGTAGCACAGCATACATACCCCCATTCCAAAAGGACAAAATGACAGCATAATGAGGAAAAATAGACCAAAGTAAGCCCAAAACCCAGCAGGTGAACATCCAATTCTGTAGCTCTATGTCTGGTATCTGGGGCTTCAGTTTCAAAGGGCTTATGTGGCCCTGCTCCTCCAGTTTGGGTACCTGTAATGTCTCTCTCTCTCTCTCTCTCTCTCTCTCTCTCTCTCTCTCTCTCTCTCTCTCTCTCTCTCTCTCTCTCTCTCTCTCTGTCACACACACACACACACACACACACACACACACACTGGATTCTCTCCCTATATACCAACTCCTTTGCAGATGTCCACTAACTCTTTTATCCCCAACATTGTTGGATTCCCATCAAGTCTCAAATTTCATCTTCACAGCTTTACTTAGCAGCCTCCCAAAATTACTTCCCAGAGAGTCCCACAATGCCATGCATTTCCTGGCCTTAGAAGCTCTCTAAAACCTAAGATGAAGAATCTATAAGTTCCTTAATCTGTCATAACCATTCCATAGACATAATATTATATTGCCTTGGAGTTTCCTCCACCAAAGAAAACAATCCGTTAGTTTTCTTTCAGTTCAGCCTCATATAAATCGTCAGTGCATGGGAAGAACGTGTGGCCACATTCTCTGTCAAAGCATCACTTCATTTGATGGCCTCTACTTCAGTTGGTAATTGAGTCTTGTTCTCCTTTGAAAAATCTCATGAGCTGGTGGTCCACTGTCCACATCACTCTCAGCACGTCTTTCTTCCAAGCTTGGAAGAATGGACAGTTATGTGCTGCTTAGAGCACTCTATGGATTTTCTAACTCCAAATTCCAAATCTTCCAAGTCTCTTCCACGAACAATGTGGTCAGGTTTATCAGAGCAACAACCATAGTTTCACTACCAGTTTCAGTATTAGTTATTTTTCTTTTTGTATGATGAAATACCCTGACAAAAAACAATATAAGAAAAAAATGATTCATTCTGGCTTACTGTTCTGTGTGGGGCAGAGGCCACCATGTCTGGGATAATATATGTAGCAGCAGTAGCATGAGGTCAGCCTGGAAGTCAGGAAGCACATACAAGAAGCAAAGAGAAAAAGAACAGGAAGTGAGGACAGATCACAAAACCTCAAAGTCTGCCCCCAGTGGTATATTTTCTCTAGCAAGGCTCTACCTCCTTAAGTTTCCATGACTCATCAGTTCCCCCAGCTAGAGACCACGTATTTAAACATGAATGAGCCCTTTGAAATTGAAACCCCAGATATCAAAGAGTCTTGGATGCTAAAGCAGTGGGGCCTCCACTAAGTTCCCTGAACCAGACAGAAGTTTCAGGCTCAGAAATTCCGCAATGAGTGTCTTGAAGACAACATTCCTGTTTTTATTCCTCAGGATGAAACCCATGAGTCTTTCTGTTCAGTGTGCACACTTTCATATATAAAGACAGTTTGGTCCCGATTGGATGAATGAGGAATAAAAATGAGCCAGTCAGCTAAGAGCTGTTAGTCTTGGACAGGGAAGGGAAGACAGCTGAACCATGTAAAAATGTTTCCAGTCAGATTCTTGGGTTAGGTAGGGAAGCAGGTACTTAACTGTGGAAAAGGCATGTATGAGTTTCTGTTGGTTGCCAGTTACTATGGGACATTCTGATGCGATCTCCCTCCTCTAGAACGGCTGCTGTGGTTTCCATCCTGAGTTGTCTTGCTGTTGTCATGGCAGCCCATCTTTAGGGTACCTTTAGGCTTCAGCCTGTTCCCTGCCCAGATGGTACTCAGGGTTTTTCCTGTCAGTTTCTGTCCAGCTGTGGTTTTCACATTTCCTTCCAGGCTGCTGCTTCTCTGACAGCTGAGACCATCCAATCCATCCTGGTGGCAGGCTGTCCGACACAGCCTACCACCCCTGGCTCCTTCCCCTGACACTTGAGTTCCCAGCTCTGCATTTGGATCCCATTCCTCCCCAGTAACTGATATTGGTAAGACATTACCAAACATTTATAGCATAATATCATTTTAGGAGATGGTCTACTTAGGACCCCGAGGTACAATCATTTCAGCACTGCTGGTTCTCTGGAGTCCAGATGAATAGATTTGACTTGAACCTTGCAAGAACAAAAGTCAATATGAACTTAAAAAAGGATAATTACTTCAGAAATCAGTGAGGATTGTCTTGCTGTTGAAAATGGTGTCTGCAAAAGGGATGACAGAAGGTAAAACTGGCAAACTAAGTCAGTGTCAGATGATAAAGAAGTGAATTCCATGTTAAAATTGTTGAACTTCAGATAAATGAGGTGTCGGTGGAGGCTTTATGTAGGATACATATGATCAACCATGATTTTCCATAAGCTAGAAGTGGCAGTACATATTCTTCGGCTCTGTCATTGAGTGACCTTGAGTCTATGCTATAATGTGCATGCCCTTTCACACAATGCCAGGGATATTCTAGTCAGTGGTTAGCCACTTTCTAGGTCCTAATGGTGTTTGCTTCTCAGTCTGGTTGTCTGATAAACAGCGTAATGTATTTGATCAAAGTGCAGCACTCCACATTACATTGTCAAGAGCCAAATTGATCTGTCTGCAGCCATCGCCTTCCCTGTGGGGAAACAACTAAACAACTCTGCGGAATGTTAGGGTGTCTTGTTATTATTTCCCCCTCTCTATCTCAGTTCCTGCACTTGAGCACAGAGGGTCACATCTCATTTTGTAGCCAACTTCTGTCTCCTGCACAAATATGTCTGTTTGAACAAGATTTTTTTTTTCGTTTTGTTTTGCTTTTTCCAAATCGACGTCCTGCCTCCAAAATGTCTTTGAGAAGCAGGGGTTGGCCTGTTGCTCCCTGACATCTGGGACTCATGGTATTTGCTTTTCCCTTGGTTGGCAGTGATGACTTGCTCTGTCAGCATCCTGAGATAAGGAGAGGCGCTGGCCATGCCTATCAGGTTACAGATGCTCTGCTGAGATCCCCTCACCAGCTGGCTAGCTATATTCACTTAATTGGTTCATAGTCTTCTTTTTAGAATACCTTTCATCCTGGGCCATATTCCAGCTTACAAAATGCCAGTCTGAGACCTCCTTTAGCCTTTCCTTCCTCGAGGATATCTCTTCTTGGAATGGAAAACAAACGCAGATTCTCTAGGAGTCAGCAGTTCTTTCCAAATTTACCCTCGTTCTTAGTAAGCAGCATTTATTTTGCTTATGCACAGATTCTGTATTTGGTGGAAGGAGAGGTCTGCATCCCAAAAGTTGTCCTCTTACCTTCACATATACACCCTGGCACACCTATGTTTTGGGACTCATGCACACACACATTATATCAGTTATAAAATTAAATAAATTCTAGAGGCTTGGGAGACTGCTCAGTGGCCAGGAGCACTGGCTGCTCATCTGGAGTACCTGGGTTTGATTTTCAGCATCCACATGCTGGCTCACAACCTTCTGTAACTCTAGTTCTAGGGCATCCAACTCCCTCTTCTGGTTTCTGTAGGCAATCCACACACGGTGCACAGACACACACTCATTTACATTAATTAATTAATTAATTAATTAAAAATTCTCAGTGCTCAAGAGGGGTCATCAAATGTTGGGTGGTATTTCTTGAATAGTACATAAAATTCAATATACTGCATAATCTGGTAGGTGTTACATTATGTCTCTTTCTAAATTCAACTTAATTTAAAAGTCCCATACCACTTAAGCTGTTCCCCCTGTAGGAGTGTTTCTAAAATCTCTCATAAAGTTTTGTTTGATTTTCTTTATTCAGATATTTTAAGCCAAGCGTTGTGTAGCATATCATTAAATGCTAATATTCATGGTGGCTAAGATAAGATAACCAGGCATTAGAGACCAGCCTGGGCTACATATAGTGAGTTCCAAGCCAATCTAAGTTACCTAGACAGACCCTGTCTCAAATTATAAATAAAGAAAAAATAAAATTACTTCAGAGGTTTCATTGAGAGTCCATAGTGTAGTCCCCCATTTCCTTTACCACTGACAGAATGAAATAAATTTTTAAAATCTGAAGAAGTTATTCTTATTCTCCCACAATCCACAATTTGCTCTTACTGTGGATATTAGCATTCTTTGTTCCATCTCCACATCTCTGTTTCCTCTGTTATTTTTATTTATGAAATTTCTGTCACATTTAATTTTCTTGGAGGTCTGCCTGATTCCAGTCATTGTTTTCTTAATTTAATTTGCTGAATGGTATCAGCTTAAGTCCTCTCAGGAAATGCACTGGGATAAGATTCACTTTTTTTATTTAATTTTTGAGAATTTCATATATGAGCACTACACTGAAGCAGTTATACCTTCATCTTCCCCATTCAGTTCCTCTTGAATGCTCCAAATTCCTCTCAAATTCATTACCACTTTCTAACTTATTCTTACATGTATTTGTGTGTGTGTGTGTGTGTGTGTGTGTGTGTGTGTGTGTGTGTGTACTTTTAAAAACAGTCTGCTGAGTCCATTTGGTGTAGCTCTTTGTGTATGCTTTCAGGGCTAACTAACTACTTGGAGTTGGATAACCTATCAGGGAGTGTTGTGGAATATTATTTTAAGATGTGTTACATTTGTTTATGCTGTGGAACATTTATTCTAATGATGTAAAGATACATCTTTTATGTTGCATTTGTTTAACTCTGTGAAGCTGTGTTACTGTGCCTGTCTAAAACACCTGATTGGTCTAATAAGGAGCCGACTGGCCAATAGCTAAGCAGGAGAAAGGATAGGTATAGACAAATTTCTAAATGGTTGTATTAAATAAAAAACACAGAGCCAGAAATTTGGGTTAAAGCCTTAGAGGGATCAAGGAAATACGGAAAGCCTCCAGCTAACCTCACTTCACCAACTCTGCAGCTTCCAAATAGCAGCAACTTCCTGTCTACAAAGGCTTATATACCTTGCTTTTCTGCCCTCTCATTGACTTTTAGCCCAGCTACCTCACTTCTTCCTACATAGCTCTGTCACTGTCTGTCTGTCTGTACAGACCTCCAGGTGTCTATGTTTGGTACTGAGAGTAAATGTGTGTGTCACCACACTTGACTCTGTTCCCTAGTGTGACCCTGAAGACACAGAAATCCTGCCTGTTAAGGGATTAAGGGCGTGTGCTGCCTGACTTCTGTGTTTACTTAAAATGGCTGGCCTTTTCCCACTGATCTCCAGGCAAGCTTTATTTATTAACGCACAAATAAAGTATCACCATATTTCAGCACAAATAAAATATCACCACAGATAGGCAGGCCTGGCACCTGAGAGAACAAATAGGAGAAGAAATCTGGGAGAAGAGGTGATGGAGTGAGAAAAAGAGAGGAGGACATCAGGAGCCAGCCACCCAACTACACAGCCAGATATGGAATAAGAAGAAAAGAAAAGATAAACAGAAACAGAGAAAGGTAAAAGCCCAGAGGCAAAAGGTAGATGGGATAATTTAAGAAAAGCTGGCAAGAAACAAGCCAAACTAAGACTGGACAATCATAAGTAATAATAAAACTCCATGTGTTTATTTGGGAGCTAGGTGGCAGATCCCCCAAAAGATCAAAGAAACAAAAGATTAAAAAAAAGGGGGGAGCTTGTACCCAGAGAAGCTGGATTCTCCCTCTTTGAGCATCATTGCTCGCCCATAATTCTTCATTCTGGAGTAGGACCTTGTGAAATTTCCTCTAGTCACAGTCTCGTCTCAAGAGCTGTTCTCACTGTGCAGGTCTTCTTTAGACAATCAGAATTTTGAGATTTCATAAAAGCAGCTTTCCTGTCAGATACAGAACATGTCTCTCTCCACAGACAACATGGTCCTCTGTCTTTTGCAACCTTTCTGTCCTTCTCCCATGGTGTTCCCTGAGCCTCCAGTAAGAATTGTGTTGTAGATATATCCATTAAGATTGCCCATCTGGGGGTTGGGGATTTAGCTCAGTGGTAGAGCGCTTGCCTAGCAAGCACAAGGCCCTGGGTTCGGTCCTCAGCTCCGGAAAAATTAAAAACAAAACAAAACAAAAAAACAAAAAAAAACCAAACAAACAAAAAAAAACATTTATTGACAGTTAGTTAGAACCACTATCCTCTACCTCTCTTATTTCTCCTGTTATCTTCATATATTTGTGGAGTTTCCTTCACATTTAATTTTCCTGAATGTCTACATGACTTCATTCTTTCACTCATTATTGTCTTAATTTGATCTACTGGGTGATATCAGCTTAAGTCCATCTACTTTACATTCTCACCAACAGTGAAATGGGTTCCCTTTCCCCATATCCTCCGAGGCATGCATTGTCAGATGTTTTCTTGATTTTAACCATTTTGACAAGAGTTAAGATGAAACCTCAAAATACTTTTAATTTTCATTTCTCTAATTATTAAGGATATTCAATACATTGTTTCAAAATGTTTATTTTTATTTATGTGTATGCCTGTGTGCATGCATGAATTTATGTGCATCACATGCATGCAGGTACCCATGGAGTCCAGAGGAAGGCATTGGATCTGTGGAGCTGCTATTAACAGAGGTTGTTATCTGCCTCATGTGGGTGCTGGGAACCAAACCCAGGTTCTCAGAAAGAGCATAAGTACTCTCAACTGCTAAATTATATTCCCAGGCACTATTGAACATTTTAAAGATATTTCTTATCCATTTTAATTTCTTCTTTCAGGAAACAACTCTTCCGATATACAGCCCACTTTTTAATTGGGTCATTTATTTTCTTGACATTTTGAAAATTATTTATATATGCTATATATTAATGATCTGTCAAATGCATAGCTGGCAAAGATCCTCTCCCACTCTTTGGGCTTCTGTTTCATTCAATTAATAGTTTCATTTTTGGAGAAACTATTGTCAATTATTGGCCTTAATTACTGTGCAAATGGATCCCTATTCAGAAGGTCTTTTTCTATACCTCTACCTTGTAAGGAACTAATTATATTTTCTTCTAGAAATTTCAGTGCTTCAGGTTTCACATTGAGGTTTTTTGATCCTTTTAGAGTTGATTTTTGTTTAAGGTGTTAAACAGAGTTCTAAATTAAATTTTCTCCATGTGGGCATCCAGTTTCCCTAGCAACATTTGTTAAAGATTCTATATTTCCTCCAATGTGTATTTTTGATATCTTTGTCAAATGTCAGATGTCTGTAGTTACATGCACTCCATGTTTGGGTTTTCTGTTTTATTATATTAATCTTCTTGTCTTTTCTAGTGGCAGTACTATGCTGTTTTTATTACTATAGCTCTGTAATATAGCTTGAAATCTGGCATAATAACCCTTCCAGTATTGTTCTTTTTGTTCAACTTTGCTTTAGCCATCTAGGATCTTATGTAGTTCCATCTGAACTTTAGGATGTACTTTCCTATTTGTGTGAAGAATGTCACAGGGATTTTCATTGGAATTATATTAATTCTAAATTGCTATGTATAGAATGGTCATTTTCATAGTATTAATCCTATGATTTTATGAGCATAAGAAAGCATTTTGTCTTATAGTGTCCTCCTCCAATCTCTTCTGAGACTTAAACTTTGCTTTGTAGAAGTCTTTCACCTGGACAACGGCTGTAAGATCTGAGTGACCAGAGCTATGTCTGGGAGTGTGGAGATGGCAGAGGAGGGCTTGGTCCTGGGCTAGTACATGCCCTTGGTTCATATCTCACTATGGAAATGGGATACAGGTGCTACTACCAGAGCTGACCCAGGAGTAGAAGGATGGTTCTGGGGAATTCACCAAGGAGTGCCAGCATACAAGCCATGCATTTGAAACTGGCCTAGGAGTGTGGAGATGGCAGGGGCAGGCTTAGTTCTAGGGATCTCTTTAAGGAATGTGGTACAGGAGCTACACAACCAGATCTTGGCCAGGAGTATGGAGACAGCAGGGGCTGGATCATTTCTTTGTAACTGCATTTTATCTCCCCTTATGCTTCTAGAAACTGTTTTTGTTTGTTTTTTTTAATCCAAGTATTTGTATTTTCCTCCTGTTTCTCAAATGGCATGTGTACAAATGGCATTTTTGCAGATATTCATCATGATTTGCCTCTTCTGACTGCTGGCATTCATAATGATCCAGTGGGAATGAAAGAGATTAGAGACACTCTCTTAAATGACTGTGTCCCTGTGAGGCTTACTATCTAGTTAATTGGGTTGAGCCTAGAAGTGCCTTGAGACGCATTTCTATGTGTGTGTTTGAGGGAGTATTTTCATTGGTTATTTGATACAGGAAGGCACATCCTAAATGTAGACAGCACCATTCCGAGGGTTTGGGTTCTGGAATGACTCACAAGGATTAAAACAACAGGACTGCCAACATGCCTTGCTTTCTGATTTCTTCTGTGGCCACAATGTGACCAGCTGCCTGACCTTCCTGATTCCATGTAGTCTACTCTGATGGATTGCCCCTTCAAGGTGTGAGCCAAAATAAATCCATCCTTTCTTGAGTTGCTTTTGTAACAACAATGATGGAAGTAAATAACAGTCCTTAAATACCTTGTTCCCACAAAATAAGTATTTGTGAATACCCTTACTAAGTACCTAGCTTTTAGATGCACTATATCAACAGAAGTATAATTCTGGAGGACTGGCAAACTGTCCCAAAACTGTCCAGTAGATATTCCTTGGTCAAGACTTTTTCCTTGCTTTCCTTGAAGAGCTAACAGGGCCTTTTCATTTTATCAGGACACGATTGTGGACAACACCACTTTATACTTTGGGAAGTGACAGTAGCCTTACTGTAACCTACAGCGTATGATTTGATATTCCCCAATCTAGGTTGATATTGTCTAGGAAAGCTACAATCTCTAATTTTATGATAACTTTTAATATTGCAATATAGATTTATCTATGTCAAAATCCTAGACTGTTTTTTTTAAATGACATCCTTAGTTCCACTGATCACAACCATGGCAACAGTCTACATCCTGTGTTCCCCACAATCAAGACTTGTACAACCATCCCGATAGGCAAGTCAGTGCCACATAATGGTAAAAAACACAGGCAGGAGATGCAATCATTGCATTGTAAAGATGGAGAGTGAATAGTTTGAGTGATGGCAAACAGAGCAGGTGGAGGGTCCAGTGCGTCAAAGCTTGACTCCTGGGCACTGACATGTTCTTTGGATTAAAGCAGAGGAGTGAGGCAGGAGGACATGAAGTATGAGTATTAAGTATCCCTGTCCTGCCATGAAATCTGAGTATTAAGTATCCCTGTCCTACCACGAAGTCTGAGTATTAAGTATCCTTGACCAAGGTGTGGTCTAGTTGATCATTGTCTCAGTTCTGGTTCTTCAAGTTAGGCCCCAAGATATCATTATTGATGTTGTTAACATTATCCTTTCTTAAGGGAACCAAACTGGTTCTTCTGAGATTGCTCCTGCTTCAGGTGCAACCTCACCATCAAGAATAATCGCCCTGGCTTGAGTATAGTTGGAATTGCAGGTTATCCATTAGTGGGAGGTAGTTTAAGTCCATTTTCATAAAAATACCTATCTACTAGTCTGATTAGTTCTGGTCTTCAAAGTTCCTCAAGAGGAGTGGTTAAGAAAGAAGACATCTTATCCAGTGATCAAGGGTTCAAGATGTACTTTACTTAGGCCTTTGTGGTGGATAGTTTTATGTCAACTTGACACAAGCCAGAGTTATTTGAGAGGAGGGGACCTCAATTAAGAAAATGCCTCCATAAAATCAGGTTATGGGCAGGATTATACTGCATTTTTTAAATTAGTGATTTCTAGAGGAGGGCTTAGCCCATTGTGGGTGGTGCTATCCCTGGGCTGGAGGTCTGGATTCTATGAGAAATCAGGCTGAGCAAGCCATGGGGAGCAAGCCAGTAAGCAGTATCCTTCCATGGCCTCTGCATCAGTTCCTGCTTTTAGGTCCTGCCCTGTTTGTGTTCCTGTCCTGACTTCTTTTGATGATGAACAGCAATATGGAAATGTAAGCATAATAAACCTTTTCCTGCCAGCTTGTTTTTTTGTCATGGTGTTTCATCAAAACAAGGGAAACCCTTACTAAAACAGCTGTGCCTCCCTTCACCATCTTTCAAAACTGTACCTTTTGCATACCTACTGAGTATGAAATGGGTAACCTTGAAAAGATTCCCTTTATAGAGCTGATCACTTAGAATGTGAAAGGTCTTAGTCTAGGAGAATTCCTACCAGAAGCAGTACAAAGAGACCACATATTTGGAAGTACAGAAACCAGGGTTGATATATTACTTAGAATCTAGTGATTCATTCTGTTCTATGTACTTGTGTGTATCTATTTTGTGTGTATACAATTTGTACTACTTATTTATACAAACTTAAGTTTTTTCTACATATGCCTATTTAAAAATGCTTTTAAACTGGGGATTTACACAAATCCCACTCAGGCCACAATATGAATAATAAATGTGTGTTTATTTGAACTTCTTGATGGTGAAAGTCCTGCAGACAATAGACTTATTTATTTCTGAAGAGGATTTATGTTAGAAGAAATATCCCTGGGGCATTAAAAAGAGAAAGCCTGAAAAAAGCACTTTGGCAAATTATAACTTTTAGCATGAAAATATGACAATAATGATTGCTAAAGTAAAAAACCAAAGTATAAAACTGCATATACTGTACACAACACATTTTCAACATTTCTATTATTTAGTTTGTTTGTGTCACTGGTCAAGCTACTTGTGGAAAATTAATTTGGATCTTAGAAGACCTGAACTCCTTTGTTCATATATAATTTGATATATTGTTTTGAACATGAGATAAGTATGATGAGAACACTTACCAATAGTGATGTGTGGTTACTTCCTGCTATGTGATTATTCTCACCACTTCTCAGCCTTTTGTGGGTAAGCAGGTAGACATCCCAAATAGTGAAGTCAAAGTTTGGCCGATTTATATGCTAATATGTGGGGAAACTGGGATTATTCACACTGGTTACCATGCAAGAAACTAGATGGGTTAACGGCCACGCTATTTCTTCTTTCAGCATAACGTGGCCAAGTTCTAACATACTGTAGATGATAGCCTTATAAGTTACTCAGACATTACCTGCTTAGTCCGTGCACTTAGCACAGTGGGTAAAATGTCTGCATATGTGCGTTCCTGAACTGAAAGCACGGATCCCTAGTGTGATTGTAAAGGTTAAAGAACATGAAGAGGATGCATAGGAATTTTATGGAGCAGTGTCCTTATTAGCAAAGAAGAAACCAGAGCCTTCTCTGGACACCCACGCAGATACAGAGGGTGGCTGTCTACAAGCCTGGCAGACCACCCTGCCAACAGAGTCAGCAGAGTGACATGTGAGCCACCCAGCCTATGGCATTTCACTGTTTCATGCTGAAGAATATAAGACACAAAATAATGACAGTTTTTCCTCATTTTTCCAAAATATTTGAACTTTTGAGTTTAAAATATTATTCAAGAATATAACCCCTTAATGTTGTTATTTGTTGAATTGATTTAATACCTAAATTAGCATCCAACTCATACTCCTCCTTATCACAGCAACATTGTATTTGTAACTTTTGAGATAATATTCTTTCAAGTGAATTAAATGTTAAAAATATACAGTTGACCTAAAAATGTGACTTTGGAGTCACACATATCACATTCTAGAATTCAAAGCATTCTTAACAGAAAACCTCAATCATAAAAGAAAACCTTGCCAGAGCCATGATGATTCGATTGGCCTGTCCTCTCACCTGGGGCCATATTGTTGTCCAGGCCAGGGCTGCTGCCAAGGACATGTCTGGGTCTATGGCCCTACAGCAGCCAGGGATTGAGTTGATGTCCACGGCCCCTGTTACCACTAAGGGCCATGGGGATGACCAGTGTCTGGTCATCCACCTGACAACATTTCGGTGTCTAAGGGCCATTCTGCTGCTGGGCCATACTGATATGGATAGCCTGTGCTGCCACCTAGGGCCATGGAGACATCTGGGCCTGGGATGCTGCCTATGGCCATGTCTGGGTCCATGGCCCTGCAGTGGCCAGGGTCTGGAGTGATGTTCACGACTCCTGTTACTACCGAGGGCTCTGCAGATGCCCAGGGCCTAGTCAGCCATCTGAGACCATGTTGCTATCCAAGGGCCATGCTGCCACGAGGACCATACTGATGGGGGCGACCTGTGCTGCCACCAGGGCCATGGTGACATCTAGGCCCGAGCTGCTGCCAAGGGCCATGTGTGGGTCTGTGGTCCTGCTGCAACTGGAGTTTGTGATGATGTCCATGGCCAGTGTTAGCTCAGGAGATCACAGGAACAAGTGTGGAGATCCAAGTCTGCTCTGCCCTTCATTGGTTCTGGAATAGCTGGCCCTGCCCCACGCTGGAGGAGAACTGGCCCAAACCCTCACCACAGATGTGCAACTTACCTGGGCAGCACACTGAAGCTGACCCTATGGTCTGGCATGCAGGTGATCCAGCCCTGACAGTGTGCAAGCAACAGAGGCTGACCCGTCCACCCCTTCCTCTGCCTGTGGTAACATGGGTAAGGGAAGGATCCGCCCCCCCACTCCCCCCACCCCCACCCCCACCCCCCACCCCCCCCCCCCCCCCCCCCCCGCCACCACCTCCTGCTACTTGCAACAGACAAGAGATCTGGCCCTGGGATCAAGAGAGTGAGAGAACTAGCCCTGCCCCTCACCAACTGCAGCATGTAGTGGGCCCTGCACCCCACCTGGACAGTACTAGAGCTGATCTTGTTGTTGGGGATAGGTGAGCCAGCCCTGAGGGTGTGAGAGTAGGAGAGCTGATCCTGCCCCCTGCCCCCTGTATGCTAGGATCCCCTGCAGCAATCAGGAGAGAGGGCCCTGCACCTCATCTGGGCAAAACAGTAGAGCTGGCCCTAGTGGTTTGAGCAAGGTGAGTCTGATCTGAGGACCTGAGAACTGGCCCCTCCCCTTGCAGTAGGCTGCATTGGGTAAGCTAGCTGAGGCAGTGCTAGAGAGCTAGGCTGGGTAGTGATGATGAGGGAAAGCTTGCAGACTGATCAACCTAGCTATCACTCAGGCCCAGAACCAGGACTATGAGTTAGCCCATCCCCAAATCCACCTCATCTATGGACTGTTAGAGCACGTCAAGGGGAGAAACCTACAGATCCAAAATTGCAGGGTTTCCAGGACACAGGACAACAACAGGCTATCCAATAGCAACCCCAGAAAGAACCCATTATTGATAGTGCAGCAGAAGCCATAGGCCTCAAACCAGACCAATAACTCATTGAAATGAACACTAAGGAGTAAAGATCAATGGACTAAAGAGTAAACTGTGTGACTCAATGGGCCATACTATAGCTTCCATGACGAGGTTCTTCTCCTTTTAGGGGACTGGGTGGTTTGTTGGTTTAGTTTGGATTTTGTTTGTTTGCTTGTTTATTTGTTTTTTTTTTAAATATTGTTTTGTTTTAGGGGGGAGATTCCATGGGCAGAAGGCAGATGTGAGAGGAAAGGGAAATAAGTGGGATTGGGATGCATGATGTGAAATCCACAAAGAATCATAAAAAGTGAAATAAAATTTTAAAAAATGTAATTTTAAAAGTCATAAAAAGAAAACCCTAATCAACTGATTTGCTGTTGTGGAATACTATTTTGAGATGTGGTACATCTATTTATGGTGTGGAACATTTGTTTTAATGATGCAAAAATGTGTTGCATTCTTTTATGTTGCATTTGTTTAGCTCTGTGTAGCTATGTTATTTTGCCTGTCTAAAACACCTGATTGGTCTAATAAAGAGCTGAACAACCAATGACAAGGCAGGAGAAAGGCAGGTGGGACTGGCAGGCAGAGAGCATATATAGAAGGAGAAAAAGAGAGCAAGAAATATCTAAGAGCGAGAGAAGGGGGACTCCAGGGGCCAGCCACCCAGCTACACAACAAGCCATGGAGTAAGAAATAAAGGAAGGTATACAGGAGAAAGATAAAAGCCCAGGGAGAAAAGGTAGATAGGATCATTTAAGTTAAGAAAAGCTGGCTAGAAATAAGCCAAGCTAAGGCTGGGTATTCATATGAAAGAATAAGCCTCCATGTGATTTATTTGGGAGCTGGGGGGTGGGCCCCCCAAAAAGCCAAATGGTTAAAACAACAACAACAATAATTTGCTCCTTGCCAGAAGAAATAAAAATCTTAAATGTCTCTAGTATTAACAGTGTGGCATTTATCTGAAACTTATCTGCATTACCAAGTGTCATCTTTGCATGGAAATCTAAAGCTGGCTTAGTGGTTTATCATTTGTCTTTGTATCTGTGTAAGGTGGGATAAGAGCTCACTCTTTCGCCCATTTGGATCTTGAACACTGGCTTCTCTTTCTTTAGCTCCAGTGTAGCAGGGCTTACAGGCATGTGTCACCACAGCAACTTAGCTTATCTTGTTTTCCAGATGAAACGCTAAAAAGCTCAGAGAATTAAGTATCTAGGCTCACATACCACATATAGAAAATACCGTGGTTATTAATTCACATCTAGACTGCACAGTCTCCAAAACCCTTTCCTTTTTCCTACTCTGCTCTTTTCAAAGTCTCTTGTCCTGGAAATACATCACAGGGGACAAATTGTTTGAGAAACAGTATTTTTAAACATTTATATTTTAAGTACCAGAACTGAATGCAAGTCATAGGTGAGTTACAAAATTTTAACTAGTCATCCTCTTGTCTAATGTATATTGTTTTAGTTTATTCAACTTCAAGGGAAATATCTCCTGCTCATTATTTTCTAATAGATCAAGTTGAGCACATGAAATTCAGTAGATGGGAGAGGACTCTCCCTCTGCTGGAAGTACCCCCTGATGTGCATTGCTCAGACCACTCGGGGCCCGTATGGCAGTATTCCTTCTTCAGGTCACACAGTGTTCTCCTTTAAGGTACAGCTGAACTTCTATTAAAGGATCGTCAGTAAATTAAGGCATATGCCTGATTTTAAATGCCAACTTGCTACAGTGAAGAATCACCTGGGAAGAGAGTCTCCCCTGAGGAATTATCTTAGATAGGCCTGTGGGTGTATCCATAAGAGAGATTGTCTTGATTGTCTATTGACTCAGCCCACTGTAAGTGGCATGATTCCCTAGGCTATGCCATGAACTGTATAAGAGGGAAGAAGGGCAGCTAGGCCAGCAAACAGGCAGCATGGATGCAGGTTTTTAGCTCTGCTCTCGTGGGGGGCATGGGGAGGGCGGGTTGTGTGTGGAGACCAGAAGAGCTAGATTTACAGGTGAATTCAGGTGAATGTAATCTGCCCAACATGTGTTCTGAGAACCCAACTTTTATTCTCTGCCAGAGCAGCAATGCCAGTAAGTATTATATACTAGATACAAAGTACTACTATATACTATACACAA
This sequence comes from Peromyscus eremicus, assembly GCF_949786415.1. Taxonomy (NCBI): domain Eukaryota; kingdom Metazoa; phylum Chordata; class Mammalia; order Rodentia; family Cricetidae; genus Peromyscus; species Peromyscus eremicus. Next base: position 41,314,291 of record NC_081432.1, on the reverse strand, counting down.
AAGAACCTTGTCCTACGTTCAGAAACGTAGCAATGTATGTGCAAGGATTAACAGCACTTAGGTGTCTCCCCTTCAGAAGGTTAACATTTCACCTAGCTGATTTAAATCTGTAGTAGATGATTCCAACCCAGAAGAATTATTTGGAAATTGTTAACTGGCTTGCAGCAGATTTTTATTTTTCCAAGAGCTGCCTTTTACTTTTGGAAAATTTACTTAGATTGTGGCCCTTTGTCATAATCTCAGGAAATGTTAAATCAATGCAAAATGAGTGGATCCGTTTTTCTAAAAATAACCTTTTCACAGGAAGAAGAGCTGAGGAAGAGCGGAGAGGCCAAGTATGCACACCTGAGTGATGAACTGCATGTATTAATTGAAGTGTTTGCTCCACCTGGGGAAGCTTATTCACGGATGAGTCATGCCTTGGAAGAGATTAAAAAATTCCTGGTTCCTGTAAGTGATTTTCGATCTTATAAACTGTTCCTTATCAGTTCCTATTTTAAATTGTATCTTTGATCTCTACTGACTTTTTGGAAGGGAATTCACACTGCACATTAATTATCTATATGTAGATTTGATACAAATTTTAAATAAATAGGGCACACAAGACAGGCTTTAAAAAACCTGGCATGTTGGCTCTTTCTACTCGTCTGACATAAGTATTCATCACCAGCCCCTTGCACAGTATACACCAGTCCACAACCAGAAACACTAATAAGAAAATCATGCAAGCAAAACTACATGATTTATTTCACCTTTCCCTCTTTTAAGCCCTTAATATGTATTTTGATAATTTATAATTAGTAGGAAAATATACTTAAGAAAAGATTAGATTGAATATGTATTATTTATAGTAAGGTAATGATAGTATTTTAAAATAACAAATGCCTTTTATGTGGTAGTATGTCAGGTTCTGGCTGATAGAAAACATAGTATAAGATAATATCAATAGAGGCAGATAAATGTTAACATAGAAAGTTGGAAATATAAACTCACCATGCAATGTGAGAATAATAGAGGATGCTCATTTAGTAAGTTGGCAAATTCAGCTGTAAACTGAGTCGAGTTCTCTACTGGTTTCCTAAGAAACAGAGAAACATAAATGCATGAAGTCTTAAGGGTGACAGTTGAGCATTCTAGAAACAAGTGCTTCAGTAGAAATCTTGCCAAGAGGCTTGAGACTAATAGTGAGATGTTGAGAGAATGCTGAGTAAAGTTCCCTGGAAGATCTTGCAAAGATCCTCAGCCCAGAGCGTAGATAGCTGAGATAAATCTGCAAATGAAGAAACTGGAGATCTGTATACTCGATAAAAATCTCAGAGAAGGTGGCTGGCAGATAAGATCTCCTGACTAGTAGTGGTATTGAAAACTGGAAAGGAAAAATATCAGAGAATTCCCTAAGTGTACAAGCATTAAGTTCTCATCACATTTTCTAATTACATGTCCAATCCCAACATAAATCTTTGTCAAGACACAATTATAGAATAATGTCACACTAAGTTGAGTATTTCTTAATTGCATGTGCACAATTACTATTTGAGTCTCATCTAGAAACCTACCTAAATAGATCTCATTCTCAAGATTGATGATGCTATAGTCTTTTTTCCTTTGGTTTTACAAGGAAATATTTAGTGGTAGGCTGAGTAAAGCATTTTAGTCTAGTTACTTAGGAACAGGCCAGATAAACGTATGTGTAATGAGGCTAGGTCTGTTCACAATCTCATTGTATGGCTTTAGATAATCTACTTAAATGTTTAGAGCATCAGTTTACAGATCTTTAAAATGAAAATCATAATTTTCTCACTTCACAATTACTGTAAATATTAAACAGGATAATATATGTAAAGGGTTTAAAAATAAGAAAGCACTGGAAAAATTGATTTGTTAAATCTATTATAATAGAAAGACTTATGGATGACTTTATGAGGTAAAATGTGTTAGACAAAGTAATATGTCATTTTTTTGTTTGGAGTATTATATATATATGTATATACATATATATGAGATTATGATATAATTACAAATTTCTTCCTTTTCTTTCTCCCTTCAAACCTTCCCATGTACTCCTCCCTGCTCTCCTTCAAATTCATGGAATCTCTTTTTTACTAATTGTTATTTTATGCATATATATTCCTACATATATATCTTTACATATATATTCCTAAGTATAACCTTCTTAGTCCATATAATGTTACTTATAATATGTCTTTGATATACATATAATATGCATATATATATATATATATATATATATATATATATATATATATATATATGAGAGACATAGACTACAGGCTAAGTTAACTTCCTTATAGTAAATACCAATGACATGCATTGCTTTCTCATATATTCTACCTTTTGATCACTTTATTTCTACCTTATCCACTGAAATATATATACTAGACACAGTTGGGAATTTAACACCTTGTTTGACAGTGTTTGTCTGATTGTAGTCTAACTGTTGAAATGACTGACCAAATTCAGCAGGAAAACGTGTAATACAAATGCAATCTGGCCACATTTGTGATCTGTGTGCACCATGTAACTGTGGGCTCCCCCTCGCCCCTGCCGTTTCTGTGATTTCCTCTGTCATGCAGTTGTCTCATCCTTGTCTTCTTAAATGTTTTGATTTTTGTTTATGCAAATGCAAGCTCACTGATAACTCTAGAGCACTGAAGATTCTTCTTAAAATTATCAACATGGCTATTCCCTTTTCCTTTAGCATCTTTTCAAACCTACATGTACAGGAACTTGTTCAACTACAAATCTGAAGTAACTTGCTCAGTTGCCTTCTGTCATGCAATGCTGTTGTGACAGGTTCATGACATCACTGATCACTCTATTCAACATATAAGAAGGTCCTTACCTTCTTTCCTAAGGTAGGTAGGTAGATAGATAGATAGATAGATAGATAGATAGATAGATAGATAGATAGATAGATAGATAGATAGACAAAGCTCTTTATGGTTTGTTTACCTGTTTGAACATGAATGTCCTGAGGGCTGTGACTGTGGACCTCTTTCCCAATGCTATTTATATGCTATACCATCTGTGACAACCCTTCTGACTGATATTGTTTTCCTTCTTGCCTTGCTTAGCCCCAGGCAAAGGACAGTATCTGTCTACTTTAACTATCACAGGAACCACAAAGAGCTAAAACAAACTGCCATATATATATATATATATATATATATATATATATATATATATATATGTGTGTGTGTGTGTGTGTGTGTGTGTGTGTGTGTGTGTGTGTGTGTATTCCTCTCAGTTGTCCACATTACTTCTGATATTTGATTTTACATTTTAGGTGATGATAACATAACTGGACATTTAATATTTATAAAGATCAAAAGTAAGAATTCAGATCAGTAAGATGAATTCTGGAACAATACAGAAGACTAATGTAGACTAGGACTTCAACACTCCACTGACATCTTATTTCTCTGTAAGACTGTGTCCTTCACCATAGGAACTTTTGATCTTCCCCTTGTTCTGTGAGGTATAATTAGTAATACACCTGCCCCATGCTCTACAGTCATCAAAACTACCAGTATGACAATGAGTAACCAGTAATGAAATGTCTGAATGCTTTAGGATGTTGAAAATCAACTCAATTTCTGTAATTAAATTAGTTGCCAAAGAAGAAGTAATTACTATTGTCCCAGGTGGAATTTCTAGCCTACTGGTCTCTGTTCAGACACTGCAAACTTAGTAAAATAAGTAGACTGACTAATCTCACATATGCTCAAGCCACACTCAGTGTCTCAGGTCATTTCCTATTGCCTGCAAGATGTAGGACTCTTAGCTACTTCTCCAGCACCATGTCTGCCCACACACCACACTCCATATCCCACCATGATGATAGTGGACTGAACTTCTGAACTATAAGCAAACCCCCTCCCCAGTTAGGTTTCCCTTTATTAGAGTTGCCATGGTCATGGTATCTCTTCACAGCAATAGAAACCCTAACTAAGACACTATGAGTTCATATCTGTAGTTGCTCTGCTTTGTGTGGAAGGCAATGTTTCTTGTAGTCATCCACTGCCTCTGGCCCTTACACTCTTTCTGTCTTCTCTTATACAATGATCATTTAGCCTTGGGAAGGGGGCGGTGATCAGTGTTTCATTTAGGACTGAGCATCTCACAGTCTCTTAGTCTCTGCTCCTTTGTGGGTCTCTACAATAATCATCATCTACTGTATATAGAAGCTTCTCAGGTGAGGGCTGAGAGATGCATGAATCTATGGATATAAGGATAATTCATTAGGGTCAGTTTAATACTATGTACATTTAGCAGAATAATAGTACATTCTGAATATGATCAAAACAAGTTTTATTAATTTCTCAAATAAGTAGTAATAAAAAAGAACAGTGGAGAAAGTTGGAAAAGAATGCCTAGTAATATAATCTAAGTTACAGGATATTTATATATTCTTTAATAATTATGGTTTTGAAATTTATCAAGAAAAATGTTAAATAAAATTGCTATATTGTTTCTCGCTATTTATACACTTTAGTTATACATATACACTATATACATGTATATATATAGTTATAGTTATATACACTATATTTAACACATGAAGTTAACTATTTGGTAGAAAGTTGAACTGTAATATACACACATATATATACATACATATATGCATGGACCATTCCAAATTCTCTCTTTCTTCCATTATATTAGACATGTATCTTGCTGATAGTCATCCTTCTTAAAATGGAGCATTTAAAGGTATTAATTGCAGTTCGAGATATGGGAAAGCCATATTGAAAACTTATAGAGAATTTGACTGTAGAAAAAAAAGTAACGTTTTTTTTTTCTTATGATAAAAACAAGTAGAGGGCCTCTCATTTTGTTTATCAGAGTATCATCCTGCCCTTAAATTAGAGTAGGATCCTGTCACACAGGAGTGTAAGCAGATGTAGAGAAGCTAGAAAAAGATGAAGGTGCTTTCAGTATGGAGAGGGAGAAAAATCTGGATTTTCATGTACAAAAATTTAATAATATTTTGGAGCATAAAGAATGTAAAACATTGCCCATGAATATCTTATGCAAATACATTTACTTACATAATAGATGCGTAAGTAATATTACCATAAGGTCCATGCTATATTTTTATTTTAAAAGGAAGTTTCATCAGTGTTTTATGCAATGAACATGTAGGAGAAATAATGTATTAAACAAGAACCCACAAGCAAACACAAGTGATGTTCCGAGGTGGGAAGACATAGTGGGAGGTAGCAGATGCCTTTGCGCTCGCTGTGGGAGGAGATGAGCATTTGACTGCAGCCTCAGCTTGCAAACAAGAACGTCATCAACTCCAGAATATGACGTAACATTCTGTCTGTGCACTAAGGAAGACACAACCCATAAGCTGGCAGCAGTCCTTCAGTGCTGTGGTTGGTAAATGTTACTCAGAATTTCTTCAGACTGCTGTTATGAAAAGCATTCCCTTTTCATGTAAGTAATCGTAATGTAACCATGTGGGAGTTAAGAGAAGTAAGCAAAGAGCTGCAGGAATTGGTTTAATTGTTACCTGCTGAGCGATGCTTCCTCTGTTGCTATGGTACTGTGATCCTATTTTTGGTTTATTTGAGAAATTTATTATCGTCTAATACTAGTATTTCTTATTCTCTAAATAATCATAAAATAACAGACCTATGACACTGAATATAGCTAAAAATCATTATTAGTTTTGAGAGGAGGTATATTAGTGGTAGGTATGTTTTATCATTGCAAAAACTGAAGACTACTTTAGCATTGCTAATTGATTGACATAGCCTGGAACACAGAAAAAAAAAAGAAGCAGCAAATAACTATTAGAATGAGATAGTTTTTCTCACAAACAGGAAAACAGTGTCCAAATAATCAAGTGCTCACTTTGTAGTAATGGTAATTTACAAATATATACTTTGAATGCACACTACATCACTAGATATATCTGCTTTCACTTGTGACAGCCTAGAATCTTGAAGTTCCCAAGGCCAATGTTTTTCTCCTTTTTCATCTTTAAAATAAATATATTTATAAATTTATTTTATATCCTGGCTGCAGTTTTCCTTCCCTCTTCTCCCCCCAGTCCCTCTTCCCATCCCTCTTCTTTTCCCACCTCCCAATCCACTCCTCCTCCTTTCCTGTTTAGGAAGAGGTAGGTCTCCCACGAGTATCAACAAAACATGGCACATTAAGTTGCAGTAAGCATAAGCACCTCCCCATGTTTTAATGCCGAACAAGGTCATCCAGCATGAGGAGTAGGGCCCCAAAGGGCTGTAAAAGTGTTGGAAACAGCCCCTGTTCCTGCTGTTAGGAATCCTACTAGAGGACCACTCTACACAACTGTAACATATATGCAGAGTGGCTACATCAGTCTATGCAGAACCCCTGGTTGTTAGTTCAATCTCTTTGAGGTCCTATGAGCCCAGGTTAGTTGATTCTGTGGGTTTTCTTGGGGTGTCCTTGACCCCTCTGGCTCCTACAATCCTTTCTCTCCAAGGTCAATCTTTAAGAGTTCCTATTGTTTTTTAGATGTCCAGAATGATTTTTTTTTCATTTCGTGTGTGTATGTGTGTATGCTCAAAACCCTACTAGCTCAGTTTCCTAAACTTCCTAAGTGTTAGAATTGCATACATAAGCTACACACAAGAATAATGGCTGCTCATGTAATAGGGCACCTACTAGAAAAGTATTCTACCACTAACCCATGGCCCAAACTCCTAGACTCCGAATACCTTTAAATATGAAGAAATCTTCTCCCACAAGTGAAAAATAAAGAACCAAGAAGGCCATTGGCAAGTTGGTGAGAACGCTTTTTTTTCATACTATAATATAATTACACCATTTCTGCCTTCCCTTTCCTCCCTCCAAACCCTCTCAGGTACTCCTTGTTTGCATGTTTTCAAATCAGTGGTGTCTTTCTTCATTAATTGTTGTTACATGCATATGTGCATGTGTGTGTGTGTGTGTGTGTGTGTGTGTGTGTGTGTATTCCTATATAAATAAATAAATACAACTTGTTCAGTCTATATGTTACTTGTAAGTATGTTTTCAGATCTGATCATTTGATACTGGATAACCAATTGGTGTGCTCTTCTCTGGGAAAGACTATTTCCCTGGGTAGGTATTAAGTCTCAGTTAAGTTATTTCTTAGCTTGTTTTAGTAGACTTGCAGTTAGATTTCCTTCTTTCTTTCTTTCTCTCTTTCTTTCTTTCTCTCTTTCTTTCTTTCTTTCTTTCTTTCTTTCTCTCTTTCTTTCTTTCTTTCTTTCTTGGTTTTGAGGGTTTTTTATTTTGCTTTTATTGAAAATAGATTATTGTCTCATATAATATATCCTGATTATAGTTTCACCTCCCTCTAATCCTCCCAGTTATTCTCCATTCTGGATCCCCTCCAGGTCCACTCCTTTTCTGCCACTCATTAGGAAAGAACAGGCTTCTAAGAGATAGCTGTCAAACATGACCAAATAAAATATAATAAGATGAAGTAAAAACTGTCAGATTGAAGTGGAACACAGCAGCTCAATAGAAGGAAAAGAGCCCCAAGAACAGGCACGAGAGTCAGAGACCCACTTGTTCTCACTCTCAGGAGTCCCATAAAAATACTAAGCTAATAGCTATAATATAAATATGTGGAGGAACTGGTGAAGACCCATGTAGGACCTGTGCTTACTGACTGCTTCAGACTCTGTGAGCTCAAATGTACCTTTCTTGGTTGATTCCAAGGGCCTTGTTCTCCTGGTGTCCTCTATTACCCTCTAGATCTTACAATCTTTCTACCTCTTCTTCTGCAGAGTACCTTCCCACACAAAAGAGACATGAATGTAGGGATGAAGGCTCCATGTAGGCACCAGCTGGACTTCTCCATGTTCAATGAATTATGTGGGTGTTGTCCTCTGCAATGAGGCCCTGCTGTTAGTTTTCAGAGGGCAACCCTTTTACTTAGCAACAGTCTGGGTTGTTTGGGGATTTCTGTGGGACCCCCTTGGCCAACAACTCAATTGAATTCAACCCTGTCCATCCACTGAAAGTCTTGCCTGACTACAAGAGATGGCCAGTTGAGACTACATATCCCCCATTACTAAGAGACTTCATTAGGACCACCTTCATAGGTTCCAGGAATTTTACACTGCACTAGGTTTCCACAACACCCCCAAATGCCCACCAATCCCAGCATTCTCTCCCACACTCTCTTCCTCTACACTTCTCCCCCATAATCACTCAGATGCTATCCTCAACATCCCCCATTCCACCCATAAAATCTATTCTATTTTCCCCCCTCCCAGGTAGATCCATGCTTCCCCTCCTCCAATCCTTCCTCTTTAATTAACCTCTCTGGGTCTACATGTAGCTTAGTTATCATTTATGTAATGGCTAATATCTAGTTATAAGTGAATATATAGTAGAGTTATCTTTCTGGGTCTGGGTTACCTCACTAATGCTTTTTTTTCTAATTCCATCCATTTGCCTTCAAGTTTTATGATGTTATTTTTTAACTGCTGAGTAATAATCCATTGTGTATGTACCACACTTTCTTTATCAATTCTGATGTTGAGGAACTTCTAGGTTTTGTCCAGTTTTAGGCTGTTATGAATAAGGTCACAAAGGACATAATTGAGCAAGTATCCTTGTGGTAGGATGGGGCGTCCTTTTGGTACATGCATACTAGTAGTACAGCTGAATCTTGAGGTAGATTGATTCCCATCTTCCTGAGTAACAGCCCCATTGATTTCTATAGTGACTATATGAGTTTGCACTCCCACAAGAAATGGAGGAGTGTTCCCGTTGCTCCATATCCTTACCAGCATGAGCTGTCACTTATGTTACTGATCTTACCCATTCTGACAGGTTTAAGATGGAATCTCAAAGTAGTTTTGATTTGCATTCCCCTGATGGCTAAATATGTTGACATGTTTTTAAATGTTTCTCAGTTATTTGAAATTCCTCTATTGAGAATTCTGTGTTTAGATCTATTCCCCATTTTTAATTGAATTATTTGATTTTTTTGATATATAGTTTCTCGAGTCTTTACATATTTTGGATATTAGTCCTCTATAGGGTATGGAGTTGGTAAAAATCTTTTCCCATTCTGTAGGCTGCTGCTTTTTGTGATTGATGGTATCCTTTGCCTTACAGAAGCTTTTCTGTTTCATGAGGTCTCATTTGTTAATTATTGAATGTAGTGTCTGTGCTATCCATGCTTTGTTCAGAAAGTCATGTCTTGTGTCAATATGTTCAAGACTATTCCCCATTTTATCTTCTATCAGGTTCAGTGTATCTGGTTGTGCGGTTTGAAAGAAAATGGCCCCCAATTGGAATGGCACTATTAGGAGGTGTGGCCTTGGTGGAAGATATGTGTCACTGTGGGGGTGGGTTTTGAGGTCTCTTTTTCTTAAGTTTCCTCGGTGTAATAGTCAATTGACTTCCTGTTGCCTGCAAGATGTAGCAGCACTCTCAGGACCAGCACCATGTTTGCCTGCACACTGCCATGCTCCCCTTCATGATCATAATGGACTGAATCTCTGAAACTATAAGCCAGCCACTCTCATTTAAATATTTTCTTTATAAGAGTTGCCGTGGTCATGGTGTCTCTTCACAGCAATAGTAAACACTAACTAGGACACTGGTTTTATTATAAGGTCTTTTATCCACTTAGACTTGAGTTTTATGTAGGGTGATAAATATGGATTTATTTGCATTCTTCTACATGCAAGCATCCAGTGTGACCAGCACTATTTGTTGAAGATGCTATCTTTTATTTTTTTTCTAATGTGTATTTCTGGCTTCTTTGTCAAAAATCAGGTATCTATATGTGTGTCAATTTATGTCTGGACCATCAGTTCGATTCCATTGATCAAAATGTATGTTTTTATGCCAATACAATGTGGATTTTATAAAAATTGCTCTGTAGTACAGCTTGAAATTGGGAATGGTGAGACCTCTAGCAATTCTTTTATTTTTTAGGATTGTTTTAGCTGTCTTGGAATTTTTGTTTTTCATATAAAGTTGAGAATTTTCCTTTTAAGGTCTGTAAAAAAATTGTTGGAATTTTGATGGAGACTGTGTTGAATCTGTATATTTCTTTTGGTAGAATGGCCATTTTCATTATATCAATCCTACCAATCGATGAGTATGAGAGATCTTTCCATCTTCTGATATTTCCTTCAATTTCTTACTTCAAAGACTTGAAGTTTTTATCATGTAAGTCTTTCACTTGTTTTGTTAGAATTACTACCAAATATTTTTTATTATTTGAGATGATTGTAAAAGGTGGTATTTCCCTAATTCCTTTCTCAGTCCAATTATCATTTGTATATAGAAATACTACTCATTTTTTGGAGTTAACCTTGTATTCAGGTACTTTGTTGAACGTGTTTATCAGCTGAAGGAGTTGCCCAGTGGAGTTTTTAGGTTCACTTATGTATACTATCATATCATGTGCAAATAAAGATATTTTGACTTCTTCCTTTCCAATTTGTATCACCTTGATGTCCTTCAGTTTTTTTATTGCTCTAGTTAAGACTTCAAGCACTGTACTGAATAGATATGGAAAGAGTGTACAATCTTTTCTTGTTCCTGATTTTAACGGAATTGCTTTGAATTTCTCTCCATTTAAATTGATGTCGACTATAGGCTTGCTGCAAATTGCCTTTATTATGATTAAATATGTCCTTTGTATCCCTAATCCTCCAGGACTTCTATATAAATGGGTGTTGCATTTTGTCAAAGGCCTATTCTCCATCTAATGAGATGATCATGTCAGCTTTTTTTCTTTCAGTTTATTTATATGATGGATTATATTTACTGATTTTCGTAGATTGAACCATCCCTGCATCTCTTGTATGAAGCCTACTTGATCATCATGAATGATCAGATAAACAATTTAAATAGACCTATAACCTCAGTGAAATAAAAGCAGTCATTAAAAGTCTCCCAACCAAGAGGAGCCCAGGGCTAGATGGTTTTAGTGTAGAATTCTATCAGACTTTCAAAGAGGGGTTAACACCAACGCACAAAGTAGAAACAGAAGAAACATTGCTCAATTGATTTTATGAGGCTACAGTTAACCTGATATCCAAACTACACAAAGACTCAACAAAGAAAAAGACTATTACAGACTATTTTCTTTTATAAACATAGATGTAAAAATACTCAACAAAAATACTTGCAAACTGAATCCAAGAATTCTTAAAATGTGCATCCATTTCTCCAATCTCTGCAGCAATCCTGCATTTGATAGTCTATTCACTCAGGTAATCATCTGGTTTTCTTGCTGGCCAGGGATCACAGAATAAAGTGAGTCTGTGTCACACTTGCTCATAATCAAAGAATAGCTTTTTACAAGCCAAACTGTTTCTCAAATATTCTCCACCACCATTCTGAACTTTCTTTTTTCCAGCATAGACATTCCTCCTGTTCTATAGGTAGAAAATGACTCTAACAGGCCATTCACTGACCCAGACTTGAAGAGGCCCTTGGGCCTGACTGACACACACGCTTCTGAAGAGTCATTCTCTTTTGTACACAAAGGATGCTAATATATTGATGTTTTAAGGAAGGGAGCGACATTCTGTCTATTCTCTTCCCAAATGTGCTAAGGTCTTCCACATTTAACTTACTGAGCTTTCTTCATATATAGCCTAGGAGAGAAACCATCCAAAGTAACTTCCTATGTACTCCAAACTTTAAATTACAGTGACTTTTTTTTATATCATGTGAGACTTCTAAAATAATATTTTATTTTATAATGAATTAGAAATTATCTACTTTAAAACTGCAAAATTGCATGAGAAATTGTGTCCTGTGGATACTGACTTTCCTAAAATTTAATTATATAAATATGTCCATATGTTTTATACTGATTTCAGTTGTCAGGTTAACACATCCTGAGAAGAATGAGCAATGTTCATTAAATAAATGAGGAGGCTGCAAGGGCCAAAAGTGAATAAGTCCATAAGTGGCTTAAGTCCATAGCACAGCATGGTGTGCCTGGCTTTTATATGCATGAACTCAGTAGTTTCTGGTTTTTTTTTTTTTTTTTTTAAATAGGGACAGAATTTTCCATGTTAGGCAGCAGAAGAGCAACACTGTTAGCATTAGTTCATTTAGATATCTGTACTTAATATCAAAGCCCCTATGTATATTAACTAGCTTCAGATGGAATACAGGACTACTATGTCTGCATATTTGGTCTTTGTATTTTTGTTGTCAATGAATACTAATCTGAGATCAATGTGAGTGGAAATGACTAGAGGAAAATCGTTTGCTCCTATAAGGTTGCTGGCATTGCAGAGGACATTTTAGTCTTTCTTTACGTCATGGCATGCAAAGGTGGCCACCATGGATCCTGCCTTCATCACTCTTTGCAACTACTCTTAGTTGTTTTTGCTTGTTTGTATAAAATGACAAAAGTATGTAAGGAAAGGTTAGGCACTTTAAGAATTAACTAAAATGTATAAGATTTGAGAATATATCTGGGTACCTAGTATGTCAAAACAGAAAAAAAAAAGATAGAAAATCAACTGAGGAAATCCAGAATAAATCACTGTTGTGTGTAACATTCAGAACAGTTTAGGATCTTATGAGACACAATACACACAAAGATGGGATTATTTAAAAACTGACTTCTTCCTGTGCTTCTTCAAACAAGAAACTTTTCCTCCAGCTGATTTAATGAAGTCACATGGAGGGGGGTAGTGTGAGTCCCTACTGAGTGATGCTACAGTGTGGATCCTAGTGCATACATACAGTGCACATGGTGCAGTGTATGCATGGGAATGGGTACTTAGAATCTGCTTTTTTTTTTTTTTTTTTTTTTTAGCTACCACATCTGAAATGTTGTTTGTTCACTTTCTTTCTTCTTAAGTTTTGAATTTTAGGGCTTGCATTCTACAAATAGACCTCCCAGCTGTTGTCCTGTAACAAAACTAGTAAGAGTTTATGATTTTGAGAGTTTGTAATTGGTTTCCTGAAACCACATTTCTCATCTGGGATTTAACATTTTCCAGCCATTGTTGAACATTTGTTTCAGTCACAATAAATTTTAAGCTCACAGATCCTTTTAATAATCTTGCCCAGTCCCACAGGTGCTTTGTGTAACCCGGGGCACACAGAAGGGAAGAAAACACCATCTGCTATTAGCACATTTTCCCAAAATGAGTTACATTCCCCCCCCCCCCCCCCCCGCTTTCTGCCCCTTCCTTCTGATTTCTAGTCTTACTTGAGGAAGTTGAGAATATTCCAAAAACAATTTACATACAAGGGTATAAATTATAAACAGAGTTATGTTCTTTTAAAATTAAAGGAAAACTGCCCACTAATAAAATATTTGTAACAACTCTTCTTAAACTCAAGAATAGACCTGCTGCCCTAAGGATAATATTTCAGCTAAAACTCATTCCCTTGTAAAGTGCAGACATCATTGTATCCTACACACAGTTTAAAATGCACAAGAGATCCACAGTGTAAGAAACACACTTCTCTACAGAAGTGCACAGAAGTATTAGGTTAGATGATTTTCTGTAAGTGTACAAGTTAATGATACTGGGAGGTTCCCTTTCCTTGAAAGTTGCCTGTCCTGATATTTTCAAAGGCAGGCAGCAACAGAGACAGATAGAACTCCTCCTTACCATAGAGGTCATGTGATCATGACATGGGCTCTAGAGTTACTGTAAAGTTCCTCTCTATTTAGAGCACCATATGTCTATATTCTTGTCAAAGCCGACGCATCTGGGCTTACTGTCATTCACTAATATTTGCCAGTATTTCTTTCAGTGTTAAAGCAGGTAACTTTTTTTTCCTGTACTTTTTTAGGTGCTCATTCATTCAAGGATGCTTTCACATATTTTCGTTCCGGTGGCCTCTTGTTTTCATGTACACATACACTTACAATATAGAGGTAGTACTTTCCAGTTGTTTAAAAGATAGAGAAGTGGTGTGCCGCAGAGCCTCTGTGATGTGGAAGTGTGAAACTGATATTTGTTGAATTTATGTTTCCTGACTTACTTCTGGAAGCTTGCCAATGTGTAGTCAGTCTTGGTTAGTAGTAACAGTTAATACTGTATTTCATTAAAATGTAATAGAAACTAAGCTAGAAGAAAAAGAGAGAGTGTTGCAGCAAAATTTATAAATCTTTGATTATTCCATTGTTCTTGATAGTAAAACTACACTGTGTATGGGAAATGACTATTCTAGAGCTTTTATATTCTCTTACATTGATAGTAAGATTATCAATTTAACTAGTTTTGACACCTGTGGAAGGGCAGGAAGAAGGGACCAACCTTGCCAACACTTTTCATGTGTTCCTGTGTGTATGGCAGGCAGAGGGAGGGAGAAAAAGAGGCAGAGAGACTGAGGGAAAGACAGAAATAGCATCTGGCATCTTCTGAGTGAGAAGGAAGAGTAACATAGGCCTCCATAGAAGACTGTGCTGTGTGTCCAGGAAATAGAACAGGAAGTGCACTGTGTGGAAGGATTTCAGCCTTCTCTGTGTGATGGGTGATGTCACTTTGTATGCTATGAATGTGTTGCTCTGAATTGTTGATAAATAAAATGCTGATTGGCCAGTAACCAGGCAGGAAGTATAGGCGGGATAAGCAGACAAGGAGAATTCTGGGAAGAGGAAGGCTGATTCAGGAGTCTCCAGCCAGACACAGAGGAAGCAAGATGACAAGGCAGAACTGAGGAAAGGTACCAAGCCACGTGGCTAAACATAGATAAGAATTATGGGTTAACTTAAGTGTAAGAGCTAGTGAATAATAAGCCTGAGCTAATGGCCATACAGTTTGTAATTAATATAAACCTCTGTGTGTTTACTTGGGACTGGCAGATGAGAGAGATTTGTCCTGACCATGGGCAAGGCGGGACACAGAAAAACTTCAGCTACATCTCTATAAGCGTGTTCACTTCTCAGGTTCTCCCTAAGTGGCTTCCACATCTATGTTCTGTCTTTACTTCCGATCACAGCAGGTCCTCAATCAGATTGCAACTTATTGAGTCTGAGTTGTTGTCATGAGTTTACTCTGCTTTCTCCCTCTTAATCTCTAAATATCATCATTGCTTCTTGTGCTCAAGCTTGTGTTTGTCTGGAATTTTGATTCAAGCTATACAGCTTGGAATGTTGCATTTAATTTTAAAGTACTTTCACATGAATCTATTTCTGCTTCCTGATTCACAGACACACTATGACTCACTCTTTAGATGAGGTATTTATTTTACCTTCTGTTCTCTCCCTTTCTTTCATCTTTCCTTTTCTTTTTTTCAAATTTCAATGACTTTTGTTGATGGCTGTTTTTTTTTTTTTCTTATAAACATAGAGGAATGAAATTCTGCCCAAGTCCAATATCTCAAGTGTTAACCAACTATGTTGTGTTATATTTGTATAACTTTAACTGAACAAGATATTTTAGTTTCTTTTTAGTAAGTTATATGCCTATCTAATTAGAATACATTTTAAATGAAAAAAATTGTGCTGTTCTTTTGCATTTAAAATTATACAGATATGATACAAATGGACAAATGATCCAAATATATTTTAAAGAAATATTAAAGGAATGTAAGAAATATTATTTTCTTTAAAATGTATTACAATTAAGATATAACTTTGGTAGGTCTTATTTTATGGCACTATCCCATATATTTAATAAATACAGATTAGGAATTACTTAATGCACTGTTCTAGTATATTTCCAGTACTGATTAAATTTGCTTGTTTATAGAATTTATGGACATGTGAAGGAATGAATATTTCTCACCTTGGTATTATTTAGTGATGCATGATGGGTTAGGTTTTTTGAGTTATATTCATATTTTAAATTAGTTTATTTCACACATGTGTATTCTGTATTCTGACTGCACTAATTTTCCTATCCTCTCTCTTTTTCTGACTAGTTTTTCTCTTTATCTTTTTTATTTATTAATTCATCTTTTTTATTTATTTTACAACCCAACCACAGTTTCTCCTTCCTCCTTTCCTCCTGCCTAACCCCCTACCCCCGCCCCCACTCCTCCTCTGTCTCCTTTCAGAAATGAGCAGTCCTCCCATGGGAGTCAACAAAGCATGGCATATCAAGTTGAGGCAGGACCAAGCTCCTACCCTCATCAAGGCTGGACTAGGCAACGCAGTATAGGAAATAGGTTCCTACAAGCCAGCTCAAGTGCCAGGGACAGGTCCTGATCCCACTGCTAGGAGCTCCACAAACAGACCAAGCTACACAACTGTCTGTCACACACATGCTGAGGGCCTAGATCAGTCACATGCAGGCTCCCTAGCTGTTGGTTCAGAACCCTTTAGCTCCCACAAGCTTAGGTCAGCTGTCTCGTAGGTTCCCCCGCAAGACCTTGACCCTCCTTGATAGTACAATCCCTCCTCCCTGTCTTCACCAGGATTCCAGGAGCTCAGCCCTGGCTTGGGTATAGATCTCTGCATCTGCTTCCATCAGTTTACTGGATGAAGGCTCTATGAGGATGACAGTTAGGGTATTCACCAATCTGATTACAGGAGAAGGCCAGTTCAGGCACACTCTCCACCATTGCTAGGAGTCTTAGCTGGTGTCATCCTTGTGGATTTCTGGAAGTTTCCCTGGCACCAGGTTTCTCCCTAACTCCGAAATGACCCCCTTCATCAAGACACCTCTTTCATTTCTCTCCCCCTCCGCCCTGCCCCCAACCTGCCTAACTTGATCCATCATACCCCCTTCCCCCAATCAAGTTTACCCAGCAGATCTCTTATATTCCCCCTTCCCAGGGACAGCCATGCATCCCTCTTAGGGTCCTCCTTGTTACCTAGCCTTTCTGGGACTGTGGATTATAACTTGTCTCACCCTCTCATACTGTACCCTTTCTCATTAATACCAAACCCCTCTCATTCCACCAAGTCCCCATCCCAGCTTCAGTGTCTTTATTTTTGTTGTTGTTTTTACTTGGTGTCTTAGTCACTGTTCTATTGCTGTGAAGAGACACCATGAGCAAGGCAACTCTCATCAAAGACAGTTTCAGAGGGTTGGTTGGTCATCATGGCAGTGAGTATGGTGCTAGAGCAGTAGCTGAGAGCTTTACATCCTGATTCACAGGAAAGAAGGCAGAGGAACACTGGGTTTGGCTTGGGCTTTGGAGACCTTAAAGCCCACTCCCTGTGACACACCTACTCCAACAAGTCCATTCTTTTTGAACCAGTCTACCAACTGATGACTAAGAATTCAAATATGTGAGTCTATGGGAACCATTGTCATTCAAACCACCACTCTTGATGCCCCACTGGGCTTAACCAGGGCTGCAGAAGGAACATGGGTATGCACTAGATTATAGTCATTATGCCACTGAGGGCAATGGGTTCCTCTCATTAGCATGTCTTTACTGCCAATCCTATAAGCCCATCCCCCACCTATGACTGTATGTTTGGGGGCCCAGAGCTTCTGTGAGCTCAGGTATGTCAGTGTCCTGCCATGTCATCAAGATAGCTACCTT
Organism: Peromyscus eremicus; assembly: GCF_949786415.1. NCBI lineage: Eukaryota > Metazoa > Chordata > Mammalia > Rodentia > Cricetidae > Peromyscus > Peromyscus eremicus. The sequence goes on along the minus strand of NC_081432.1, from coordinate 41,296,831 downwards.
CCCATCAACCAGGTCTTACATTTTCTCTGCTCCTCTTGCCCTGGGCTTTGGAGTGTGTGATGTGGGTGTCCTGTTTAACACTGAGCACTGAACTGTCACTTATTCTCAGCACCTGGTCTCCCCCTGGATTTCTCTATAAACTGTAGTCATTCTAGAGAGAAAAATTTTTTTGATTAAGGCTGTAGATAGTACCAGTCTATGGATATAAACATAAATATTTAGGAGACAGTTTGACAAAGTGTCCATTTAGCAAAACAAAAGCAGTCCATTCACTCCTAATGCCAGGGACTTCCTCAGCCATGCCTGTAACCATATCTGAGGTGCCAGACTTGGACTTCTTTGGAGCTGGCTTCAGATCTATTTAAAATCAGTTAAGTAAAGTTCTGCGCATTATACCTCATAGACATTTAAAATTTAGATTTTTTAAATTAACTTAGAAGTGTATGTGGGAAGTAGAAGAAGAGAGACCATATGGGAGATGGTAGGGTACATTTGATTATACAGAAGGAAGAAATAAAAGGGGTGAACTGTTTTAGCAGGGATGAGAGTGCGAGATAGTGGAGAATGGGTATGGATGACAGCTAACCAAAACTAGGGAAGTGAGGAGACACATTGAAACCTACTACTTTATAAGCAAACTGGAAAACATAATTTAAAATAGAATTGGAGGTTTGAAAAGTGGTTTAGGGTATTTATACAAAAATTCAGTGAATTCACATTCATGGATCCAAGATTAGGGATTATCAAAATTGTAGCAGGCAAGAAGAAAATATAAAAATTCATGACTAAAACTCCTTTAAGATGCTAAATTTATCCTATATTTTGAATTAAATGCCCTATATTGAAAAAGATAGGTCATTTTGCCTCAAACTGCCTGAAGATAGTTACAATAGAAAAGTAGATTTGCTCACAGTGACACGGCTAACTAAATGAATATTTTATCCCATGATATAATTTTACAATTATCTGACAGCAGATTCTTCTTCCAATTTTTATTTTAAACATGATATAAATGCAGTATAAACTATAGTACATTTAGGACATATCTCTTCTAGAGATTTGGTTTATCTTACTATAAATCATACCACTTGGTCTGATGTGTGAGAGAAAAAAGTATATGACTCTTAATAAATATAATAATTTATTTAATGTCTGTTTCTAAGTAACCCTAAACTTCTTATTTAAATAATAAAACATTATGTACAGCAAATTATAAAAGTATAGAGTAAAGTAAAGAAATGTGACTATAAAGTTTATATTTTAGATATTTATTGAACTAGCTCAAAATTACACCTCCTCTTGAGATGGATTTTAAAACATCTAGCAAAATATCAGTAGATCATGTTTAGGCAGTCATGGCAGTGAGCCTTTCCCTAGGCAAGTGCACATAATTGGTTATCCAATACCAAGTAATCATCCCTAAATCATACATACAAATAACATTATTCAGACTGTGCATGTTATTTGTAGGAGTATATGTATATATACATATGCATGTGACAACAGTTAATGAAAAAAAGAGAGCTGAAAGAGGTATATGAAAGGCTTGTGGTGGGAGGGGAAAATGATGTGATTATGTTGTAATCTCTAAAATAAAGAAATATAGATAGCTATAGGTAATTTTAGTAGCCCAATTGTTTTCTAATTTCTTCTACAATAAATGCTTTATTTTTCTTTAAAAGTGAATATTTACCATGGTCCAGAATATCCGTATTGATAAATTATACTTACTCATTTTTGAGTCGTGGAAAATAATAGATAATTGTTAGACATGACAATGGAAAAAGGCTACCATGGCTTAGTAACAAAAGCACATGCTTTTATAATATCAAATTTGCTTCTAGCCCATATCTATCCAGTCTGGAAAATGTTAGTCCCCCATGCTCCTTACACACGCTTTTCCTGATTGACTGTGGGATTTTAGGGAAAGAAGGTCACTGCAGGAAGTAATGGTGACCTGAAAACTAGACAGCTCTCCTTATGCCAGTTGGTTTTTATTGTCTATTGTAAACGTTTAGATGGTAGGAAGAGTAGGGGTGTTTAATGTATCTCTCACTTGCTCCCAGTCCCAGCTCCAGGTTGTATCTAGTCATCTAGACTCTGGCCCTCTTTTCTTTTCAAGGATCTCATGGTTCCAAACCTAGAGCAGTGATTACTGACTTGGCATCTTTTGTTCTGACGGCACTGACACTCTGGCACACTGTAAACCCTAAACTCTCACCAAGAATGCAGGGAGACCCTCTTTGGGTTTTCATTTTGTTTGAGTTCAACATCCCTTTCTATGTTTTGTTTTTGTTTTTTTGTTTTTGTTTTTGTTTTTTTCTGTCTCTAGCCTAGGAAGACAATATCAAATTAACCTTTTATGAACACTAATAAAACTTAGTATACCCTGATCCAAGGGCAGTGATTAATAAATTCTGCAAAACATTGATTGGTACTCATGAGTTACATATAAATGCAATAGAAAGTGAAACATTAAGACATCTCACTATTTCTAAACATCCAGATGTTTTACCACACACAGAAACAAAATGTACAGATACTTTTCTAAAGACAGTTTTTATCTTGATGGCAGACTATTTTTGCCTAAACACCTGTGCAGAAATCTGTTTAAGTGGTTTTTCTTTGAAACAGGCTTCTGCCACCGCTGCTTGGCTCACTCATCTGTTATTTATGTTATGACTGGGATGTCAGAATCACTTGAAAGCTAGACCAAAACAATGATTCTCTAATTTATTTTCTGATAGCTCTATGTCTGTAAATCACATTAGCTAATTAAGTTCATCAGAAGTTACTTTAAAACATTCAAAAAAAGTCACAGCAAGTAATAATAGACTGTGGGTTTCAAGGCATTCGTTTGTTTTTCACAAACATCTGCTTTCCGAATTCAAGAAAACAGAGTGATTGATGCTCTAGTGTAAACTGGATGTGCTGGTGAGTATGTGCATTGATAATGGGGCTATGCACCTTGCCCAGAGTCTGTACTCTTAACTTCATGAAGTTCGAAGCATGTTTGGATTATAGTCTATAAAGCACCCTTGCCGGCGCAAACCTCTGCCTGCACCCTCAGTCCATGACTTCTGACTGAAAGAAACAGATGCTTACAGTGAGAACAGCCAAAGGATGTTCACCTGAGTTTTCATGTTTTCCAGAATATCTTCCATAATTTATACAGTATGTTATGAGTTCGAAGACAGCAATGCTGTCTTGTTAAGTATTATTCAGCTTCACCCTTGAACTGCAGGTCAAGGTAGTTAAATACCTCATATTGCAGTATGCTAAAGGGGAAAGGAGTATAGACAGGAGCCCAGAGTCCTCCTTGAATCTAACGACAGGGCACAAAGTCAGCAGGAAACAGAGTTGAAATGGGCCATCCACGGGACACAACTAGAATCTTAACAGTTGTCCTTTCTTTAGTGCAAAAAGCATGAATAGCTTGATGTTAAGGAAAAATAAACAGTCTTCCCCTCACCCCGTATTTAAAAAATAATTTGGAAATCATTCTAATGCAGACTGTAGGAGTTCTCTTCTCTTGTTATCAAGAAAAATCTTTTCACCTGGATTTGTGAGTCCTTATATAGTCTTTAGAATCAGCATGGAGGATGAAAAGACATGTACCCCGATATGAGACAATAGGAATAATTTCCTTAATGTAGAGCATGGCATTAGTGGGTATTTTGTGGACAATTCACTCCACAGTGTGGGGAAAGGAAAAGTGGCAATATACGCAATGACTGTTAGAAACGTGGCCTCCAGTCATACCATATATCAAGCTGTATCATTTCAGTCTCTCAGGGAACTCTCACAAATAAACTGCTTCCCATTTTATTTAGTTATTTTATTTTAGTGCTGAAAATTGAACCCAGGGCCTTGCTTATGCTAAGCAAATGCTGCAAGATGGAGCCACAAACACAGCACCTGTACTAACGTTTAAAATCCATCTTTCGCTTTCTCCTCCATGACCCCCCTCCTCCTCCCAAGAGTCAGGGATCATTGTGAAAGTGTGGACAAAAAGATGGTAAAGGCCAGAAACAGAAATGGTGGATGACAGGGGAAAGAAAGTGTTTCTGGACACTTATTAATGAACCAATAATAGCCATGATAGACTGCTTAGGACCTGGGCTATTTCAAGCCAGTCGAAAGTCCAGTATGGAGTGAGGTGTGCACAAATCCCACTCCTTGTGGAAGAGCTATTGGCAATTGGCAGCTGCTAGGACAAGAGTCAGGTTTTGATAAAGGTGGGACACGGATTGCTCAGCACCCTTTGTGTAGATGGGCGGAGCAGCTCAAATGGACCTGGATAGGTTGGGGGAGGAAAAAAACAAAAAACAGCAACAAAAAATAAGGACAAAAAGTTGAGTAGGGAAAGTGTGTTGGTAGATGCACTTGGAAGATGCTCAGTGAATATGATCAAAAAGCATTGTATGAAGTTCTCAAAGAACTGATGAAAATATTTCAAAATAATTTTCAGCATTCATTTGGCCAAGTATCTTTCTATACAGAAGGTTTCTTCATTGCTTCTCAACATATTTTAGAGAAACTAGTATCACAGGAATAGTTCTGCTTTGAGGAAGGTTTTAGAATCCATGGTATTTACTTCATTACAGAGTATCTATGTTCTCAGATTACTAAATTGTGTTTGTTCATAATATTATAACATATTCCAGCACACTGAGTGCTATAAGTTATAATTGCCTTAAAGAATGGCTGTATTTCACACTCAGAGCATTGCCCTGGCAGACCAATCAATGTAGACTACTGTCTGCTTCACATATATCAAGGCCTGCACCGGGGCTGTCTGCACATGTGTTTCTTGCCATGTTTTATTTTGGTACCAAAAAGTCACCAACTACTGGCAACTGATAACTCACAAGTCTGTTGTAACCATTTTGCAAAATAAAAATTGAATGGTCAACTGGCCTTAATATTAAGGGTGATTTCTTGCTAATCACAGTAGCCTCTGAGAAAAGACAGATTTATGCATAATATGCCATATTCAACATCTGAATTCTACCCTCCAGAACCAACATTTCACATGGAGGGCTGGTAGAATATACATTCATTGTGTGGTTTATATAAAATGTCATATTCTATTGTTATAAGTTACAAGTTACCTAGCTTAGATTTCTAGCTAATGTTTAGCAGTATGCTAGTATGAAAGTCCATGATGAAAATGATTATTTTAACATAGATCTCCCGAATGTATTCATCATAATTCACTGATTATAATCATTCTTTAATTTTAAGCATGCTTAATGTAGAAAATATTATTTGTCTTCTACTGCGTAGCAATCATAGGTTTCAATCTGTTAAAAGATACATTTTACATGAAAAAAAAAAAACCTTTGCAGACTATTTGCCACATACACATGTTCTCTTGTGTGCATGTGACTCTTGTGGTATTCAGGTTTTGAAGTGGAAGCCACCACAGTGGAGGCCAGATTTGAGTGATGGGTGCTATATTGTCTCTGTGCTAGAGCGCCTATTCCTCACTATAGTTCTTTGTCCTTCACAAGCTGATTGAGAGCAATGACCATGCTTTCTCCTGTCAGGACAGGTATCCTAGGAAGATCCCTTGTTTACTGTACCACCATTCATCATCAATACCACTTCTGTAAATCTGTGGTACACAAACTAGCCTTGTATCAGTGAGCAAAAGATTGCCTTTATTGACAAGACTGTAAACTTTCAAAGAGTATGATTATACTTTTGATTTTCAACATGACAAACCTATCCTTCAAATCCTGTCAGAGATTAGAAATGCAGACGCTTAGCCAGTTCCTATCAAAGCTTGTTTGTGAGACATACTTACTGAAGATTGCCTGTACGATACACTACCCTTCAGAACATGAATGAATCTGTGAATTTCATTTGCTGGGATATTTCTCATGGAACACAAGTCTCCACTGAGTGATGTGTAAAGAACAAATACACGTGTGTATACATACACACAGATACACTCATAAATATACTCACACACACACACAATCATATTTACACACATATGCATGTTCACACACACAGAGACACATAGACACATGAACCATAAATACATTGTACATTCTCTCATGAATACACATATACACATACACAAATACACACATGCATCATACATAGACATACACACAGACATATGGGCTTTACCTAAAATATACAACACAAGCACATCCATTTGTGCATGTACATACATACACACTCATATATACACATAGACACCTACACACACACACATACACACACACACCACACCACACACCCCATAGCCACACAGAGAAGTCTGTATGTAATTATACTGCAATATGCACAGTGTTTTATAACCTAGGCCTATGAAACATGTTATTGTGTATACCTGGGCCCCAGGCACATGGCAGGAAAGGCCTTGATGGAGGCCCCTCAGCAGGGATCAGGTTCCCATTGACCTGTTTGACTCAGTTTGAATAAACCAGCATGTTTCCATTAAAAATATAGACCATATGTCTCCACATAGCCTATTTCCAAACAGCTGCCAGAATCATCCTTTGTGAACCGTCATGGAGATCATAGCAATCATGGACCCAAGCCCTGCAGTGGCTTTCCGTTTGATTTCGTGCTGAGAAGCCATATATGATTCTCCTACCCCTGATTTTCTCTCTGACCTTGTATCCTCCACTTCTTTCTCATCTTTCCCTCTATTCCAGACTCTCTCCCTTCTCATTTTACCTTGAGCTAAGTGCCCCTGATTCTTTAAAATCTTTGATCAGATGTGTCTGCCTCCTCCTCCTCCTCCTGATTCAGGTCTGTAGACTTCATCTTTTCCCAAACTAAATTCAGATGTCACTTTTCCACAATGAATCCTTCCCCCAAAAAAACCATCAAGTTTCAGTGTCATCCTGCCAGCACTCCTAGCTCATATTTTATCTTTTTTTTATAAATCACCTATATCTCTTAGATAACCCTTTTCTAAAATTAGCTCTGTGAATTATTGTCTGCTTCCCTTTAGAAGGTGCAATCCAGTGGCCTCTGCTTTATTCATTGACTACCACCAGCAATCAGTTAAAGGCCTGGCTGTGGCAAGCACTCTGTAAATAACTGCATGAATCAGTGAGTGAACACGCTATTGATTGGATGATTAACTGCTGGAAGGTCTATTGTTGGACTCTTATCACAGCATAATGTAATGTTCACAATGGAGGAGATCATGGGGGAACTTCCTCATTGATGCTCACTTTCAAGAATGTTGAGTTCTAGCCTAGGAATTACTGAAGGAAAAACTGTAGTCACCTTCCACTCAATCCAGTGGTATTCCAAACAGGCCTTCACCCTGAATCCATGTGGTATGATTCCGTTGCCAAGTTTCCCAGTCCCTGCTCCTTGCATTCTGTGAGAGCAACAATGTAGAGTGTGTCTATTTCCTGCTACCCTTAGTTAGTATATCTCAGTGTATCTCATTGCAATGTATTTAATTCCTGTCAAAAAAAAAAAATTTGTGTAGAAGGAGGAAAATCGTTCCTTTCTCTGCAGCAAATTTTTTTTATGATACTCATAATAGTTTGTCTTTTAGTGGATTTTACATTTTAGACTTGGAAACGTGTTTCTTGTTGGAATGTAGCAATATAACTGTTTATTTTCTGAAACTAATCAATGTAAGCTCATCGTGTTTTCATTGATCTGAAGCCCAATGTTTCTCTTGTTTCTGAAATATATGACTTTATTTGATCCTTCTATTATCAAGCTTATCAAATTATCAAGCTATTTGTAATTGTGACTGTTAACAGTTGGTTAGTTCAGTAAAAGAATTCAGAGAAGATTTTTTTTCTGTTACTTTACATTAGGAAAACATCTGAACATTCATATTTGTAATTGTTCCAAAGAACAGCAGAAGGGGAAGAATGCTTATTATCTTTCTAATATCATACTTTAAGATCTGGATTTTTGATTTCTTTTGTGTGTGTGACAGCAATCCAAAACTAATTTCTGAAGGGCCTACCTTTTATCTTTGTATATTTTCTTCCATGGCATAAAAAAAATTATCACAGTACATCTTCTGTAACGTTTTTATCAAAGGAAACAAAATTACAAATATATTAATTTTTTTGTTTTATATTTTAGCAAATGTATACTTAAATTTCTTCTTTCTAAACAGACATCTATTAGTTTATCCATGTTATCTTGACTGTGAATTTATTTTATAATTAATAGATTATAAATTTATTTTATAATTAATATAATTTCAGAATTATACTTTATATTTCAAATAATTCTGTCCAAAATGATATGCCAAGTTTACTTGTCCACATATACTTTCTTTACTAGTTGATGTTTGCTTTAGGAAATAGTGACTCAACTGAGTCAGAAACGGTTCATGTCATTAGTGACACCCATGTATCATTTACCTGAAATTTTACATGGTTGTGTTTCACACACAGTTCACATATATGAAAATGTTGACAGAGTACTACATTTTCTGTGATACAAAAAAAAAAATAAAGTATGTTGTTGTATCAGTGATGATAATACAAAGAAACAACTTAAAATAATCTTACAAATGAATGAAAATATGATTCTCAGTCATGAACTGAATGATCATGAGGTCGAATTTCTCTGGTATCTGTTGATTATCCTGCACTTTTTCAATGGTTGTTAGGTGAGGGCACCATAAATCTTTTTTTAGAACTGAGTAGCTCTTTCCGATTCTCTCTCTCTCAGTTGAAGATGATTGCATAGAGACAAATGGCCAAGGGACTAAAAAATATCCAGGGATTATAGAACTAAGGGCCATCTGTGGCCAGGGAAGATTATTAGACTACAAGAGAAAAAAAAAAGACTCTATAAGCCTAGGTAAAGAAGCAGCTCAGAGCCTGCATGGTGTTAGCTCAAAGGGAAAATACTTGTATAGGGCATTTCATAGAGGGTGCATGCGGGGCCTGAGGGTAAGCTCAGAGATCCAAGAAAGCAAGCCTGGAAGATGCCTGACATTACTGGGCAGCAGAGGTGAGGAAATCGAGCACACAGTTTAATCTGTCTGTTCCACAGACTGGTCTTGACAATGACATAGTGTTTTCTAAGGAAGGACATTTTATTTGCGGATTTAAAAAAAATGAAGTTGGAAGCACGTCTCAAGTCTTTTGAAGAGGAAAAGCATGCAGCTAATTTGGAAGATGAGAGCACAGAGACAGGCCAAGACATTCTCACAGTGGCATTTAAACAGTTAGCATTTTCTTCTGGGACTAAGATTTGCTGTGGGTTTGGACTTCTGCTCGAGAGGCTACCATTGCATCCAGACAGCTTTTGTGGTGAACTGAATCTTCTCTTGCATCTTGCCTACCCCATAACTGTCTTCATAGTTTCACTTTTACTTGACAAAGTCTGCTGTCTCCTGCATTGGTGTTTTACTCTCCATCCTGTTATATAATTAAGAACAGTGGTAGTATCTAGACTGTATAATCCACTGAAACACTTAATTGACTCTCCTATTAACTTTTCCAATTTCCATGCAGAAATTGTTTCTATCGATATTTTAATTTCATGTGAACTGAATGACAGGAAATAAAGCAATTTCAGCAGATGGTTGCTACAAACTACATACTGCATTTCAGACTCTGTCTATAGAACTCTGCAGATTGGCAGTATGTGGTAGATCATTTTACTGCTTGTTAATGCCAAAGGAAATCTGACTGAAATGTGTGTGTGTGTGTGTGTGTGTGTGTGTGTTTTCAATTTAATTTATTCTTTGACTTTATTAAGAACTACCAAACTTGATTTCCTTGTGTCTATTATAGCCCTAAACATATAAATTCAAGAAGCTTTGCAAGTCAGTGTTTCCTGCCTGTATTATTAGCTGAGATTTCATGATATCTAAGATCAAACTTTTAAAAGAACTATTGATAGCTTTAAATGTAGTTTAAAATATTCCTTTCAACAGACAGCATGTGGTAACTGGGCGTATGCTTTTTTTTTTTAACCCGAATCAATATTTTACATTCTTAATTGTCTTTTCCCGTAAGTCCCTGTGAAGGAGAAGGCTGTGTTAGCTGGCAAGTGTGAAGGTAGAAGAGATGGGAGATATGAAAGGCACACAGGATGTGGGCACTTGGAGAACCTAGGCAGACCCACATTTGAAGGATCAATGGTTGGAATTGGAGAAGTAAACGTAGCATTCGATCTGCCCAACTAGCTGTCAGCAGGAAGCTAAAAAGGATCATTGTAGTGGTTAATTATTTGCTGCCTTAACTGAATTCATAAAAGCCTAGAATATTAAGGAAGCACACCTTTGCTTGTATTTATGAGGGCTTTCCAGAGAGGGTTAACTGATGGGGAAAGGTCTACTCTGAATATACTCATGGGATGAATAGAAAAGGAAAAGGATGTGATTGTTATTTTTTTTGACATTTCATAATCTGTTCAGAGGTGAGCAGGCAGCCTTCTGCTGCCACAGACAGAACCTGATCCCATTATCATGCCATCCCCACCATGATGGGCAGTGTTCTCTGAATAAATCCCTTCGTAAGTTGCTTTTGTTAAGTATTTTGTTAGAGTGCCGTGAAAAATAACTAATAGAGATGCTCACATGCAGAGATCCAGAATTGGGTTTCTGTCAGGCCAGGGCAAGGAGACAAGAGGATTAAAGGCATTATCAAGAGCATCATGTGAATTATAGATCATAGGGCAATGCTCAATAGAACAGACAATAAAGATGGATGACAAGAAGGATGCAAGGAAAAGAAGATGGATGAAAGATTGTTGGTCCTTTCTTTTTTTGAGATCAAGTGCTGTGGAAGTATTTAAGATTGGCTTAAAACAAAGCTATGTGCAAAACTCATGGTACTTAAATGGAGCATTGAGAAAAGGAAGCAATTACAATCAATGCAAATCAAGGATAGGACCATTAAGATGGCAATCACTCAGAATAGCAGCTCATGAGAGATAGGAAAGTGGTGATAGTGATGAATAGCTTGCCGGAACATACCAAGATTGAAATCATAAGCACAAGTCACTGAGCAGCTTAAAGGCCACAGCATAAGGTAGGGCTAACTGTCTCCTGTAATTACTTATTTTTATTTTATGTGTATGAATGTTTTGCCTCCACATATGTCCAGATACCACATGCATACATAGTGAGTGGAGAAGCCAGAAGACAGCATTGGATCCCCTGAAACTGGAGATGGCTAGGAGCCACCGTGTGTGTGCTAGAGTTCACACTCAGGTCCTCCAGAAGAGCAACTGATGCTCTTAACCATTGAGCCATCTCCAGCCCCTAACTATCTTTTTTTTTTTTTTAACAAGGCTGTAGACATTTCTATTCCTCAAACTGAAAAGTAGTAGTTTGAAAGTACTATTGTTGAAGATGGAGGAAGCCTGTTTCTCTTCTGACTCTGACTAAGGGACAATATACAGAAACAGCCTTAACCAAGTTGTAGAGAAGGCAAGTCACAAGTAAGAACAGAGAATCTGTCTATCAAGACCTGAGAGTCTAGGGAATTTGGTTCTGCTGTGTGTTTTGCTAGACCATGGAATTAGAGTGCACAGTGCAGTAGTGCAGCTGTGAGCAGAGAAACGAGAAGCTCAATGGGAGACTAAGACAGTGAGAACATATGAAGGAGGATAGAAGATAAAGTCAGATTACAATAACCATGGCAATGGGAATGCAGCTGTCGGATTCCTGCTGTTTGCCTGTGCCTCTAGGTTGTTCAGTCAGACCTAAAGACAACCAAGCAAGGTACTACTGTTTTGAACTTTAAGACATAACTAATGTCGAGGCTCAGAGAGTTTTGGAGACTGGCACACAGCAGCCATTTGCAGAAGCCAGAAAAGTTGATGAAGTCTAGTGGTCTAGTGACCATTGTCTAGTGACTAAGAATTCAGTGCTGTTGATAGTTAATTAGCCTAGTCCCAAGAGTCTTTCCTCTTGGGTGACACTAGCCTCATGACCTCCCAGAACTTCTGTGTGTGCTGAAGAGGAAAGGCTGGGAGGTTTGGTGGGATTCACAGTATTTGTTCCAAGGCTTCCGCTATGACTCTAATAGTGACCGTAGCAGGGAGCAGCAGCCTGATGGATAACAAGACATACGAGCTCAAGGCAATAGGTGTGACAAAATGAGACCTTCACTACTGCAAGTTCAACTTCACCACTTCACTATAAAATCAAGGACATGAAAAGAGAGACACACTTTCTACTATAATTTTGTCAACAAATTTTAAACTATCTGTTTATAACCTATGAATTTACCTGAATGTATATGTTGATAAGACAAAAATAAAAGACAATAAAATTGGATCATGGGAATCAAAATTATTAACAGCAAAGAAATTACATTTACTAGAATTGTGTACTTTGGACATCTAATCAAGGTTTATAAAGGCATAGGACAAACAAACAACCAATCTGCTTTGTTTCTTTGTTTAGTTATTATGACTGGGTGAGTCTCCTGTTCTGTGCCCCAGCCTTCTTATCTGTAAATAGGTAAGATATAGATAATAAGATGATTGGAATAGGGAGTTCATGGAATCCTTTTCAAAATTTAGCTATTCACTGCTGCTTCAAATAATTAGTAAATGCTACTTGTTTTACTAAAATTGTCTTTTGTTTTCTTTGTGTATTTCTGGCTGGAACGTACTCTATAGGTCAGGCTGGCCTCAAACTCAGAGAGATCCACCTGTTTTTTGCTCTCAAGTGCTGGAATTAAAGGCCTAAACCATACTGCCTTGCCACTAAAATTATCTTACATACCCACAAGCATAAGATATAAGCCAAGTGTAGCTGTACACACACACACACACACACACACACACACACACACACACACACACACACACACTTCACACTCCTCCCTAAATGTAACCCAGCAACTCAGTGCCAGAACTTGCCAGGTATTTCCAGAAACAGTGCACACCAGGGAAGCATGTTTCCTGGGTTGTGCTGTGGCTCCCTAAGATGCCTGGGAAATCTGCCAGAATATTTCTGTTACTGTTTGATAGAGCTTGACTGGGTGGCAACATTGTCCTTGGGTCCTGTTAACTTTTGTTGTTTCTATTGCCATCTGTTTCTTTTCCTGACCCTGTATTTCTCATCCTGAAATCCATCTTACCTCTCCTTTAAATTGCTCACAACTTTCCTTTCCATTAGCTGTGGAGTTACCCATAATGTCTTGTCTGGGTTTTATTTGCTTCTGGCTCACGCTCTTTTGGAGTCAGCCTCTAAATGTACTGTCTCAAGCCACATGTGTCGTCTGAGTGGGTAGAGAGGCCATGGCCGCTCTCTCTGCCATGAAATTGGCGAATTGTTGTGATTTCTGGAGCACACATGGGTCACTTTGTTTCCTTCGTGGGAATGACCCCTGTGAAGATGAGCAGGTGCTTCATTTGCACGATTTCGTGGCCGAGAGTGTTCCTAATTGCTGTAGAAACCAGAATTTTTAGTGGGCGACTGAAATACATTGTCATCACACAGGAAAGCAGCTAGTGATATGAACTGAAATTCTGCAACTCTGTCAGAGTTGAGCTGGCATAATCCAGGTTTTTATAAGAATTGTTACGATGTTGATAAATGTCAGATTACCTTTCTCCTTTATGATATTTGTAAGTTAGCATAGATTTTTGTTGCATGTATGAAGTAGAGACAGGAGCAATGGCAAAAAAATTCTTACTTTTCTTGTATTTGTCTGTCATCAGTATGTCTGTCTGTCCATTTATCCATCTACAGCAAGGACTGACTTATTGTAAATAAAAAAAAATTCTTAAAAAGTTGAATCAATCTTCTAGGATCAAGACTATATATTACTGAATTGTCAGTACTTAACTATGCATTTTAATATTTAAAATAACAACAGGGGCTTCCCTACTTTTCACTAAGTGGTTATGACTCTCCAGTAACTTACAGTATATGAAACTGCTTTGAAAATCCTAGATAATTATAATGTTTAATTATTAATCGAGTGTGTGTTTGGGGGTCATATTTTAAGTATAAGCAGTTTCTCTTAAACTGGGCAGTGGTGGCGAATGCCTTTAATACCAGCCCTCAGGAGGCTGAACCAGGCAGATCTCTGTGAGTTCAAGGCCAGCCTGGTTTACAGAGCTAGATCCAGGACATGCACTAAGCTACACAGAGAAACCCTGTCTCGAAAAATAAAACAAACAAACAAACAAAAAAACAAACAAAGAAGTTTCTCTTAAACTCTGAATCATTTTAACATTGAGTCAACATTAGGAATACTCAAACTTTCCTTGGTGTGCTATTGCTATCCAGGAGGAAAAGCATATAACTGAAGAAGTTGTCACCAGAGCAAGTGAGTAGATGTGAGTCCCCAGATAATCCATGAGCTTATAAAAATTTCTATGTGACATCTATTAGTTTTGAATTTATATTGAAGTCATTCAGCAAATTGTCCTAAAAGCCCGAGTTGAGACAAAGAGAACATAGTGATGTTGTCTTTGCATCAATAATGTTAGCTGGAAGAGGAAATATTTTGATTGCCATATTCATAGCTAGTCATTACTATATTGGCTCTTAAGTGTCTGCCCCCAGTCAAGGCCCTCTATAAAAATGTTTCTGACCTATGTAACAACAACTGTGCTTTTCAATATGGGCTTTATAAAAATTAATTTGTTCTTTGACAATTTCATATGTGTGTCTAATGCATTCTGGTTACTCTTATCCTGGTCCTCACTTTTTTCCCTCTCCTCCTCTCAACACTCCAAATCCCACTTCCCTTTCGCACAATGGTGTCTGTTTTGTGACCTACGTTTTAGCATTTTAGTGTTAAAAGCCATCATGACACACTATTTAATATATGACTCTGGAAGAGAACAAGGAGAAGTATATTGGACAGTTGAGAGGGAAGAAAGGGAAAGGAACATTATGTAATTAAAAAATCAGAAAATAAAATAAATAATTTAAAAAATATTTCTTTTAAATCCACTGCTCAAAATTGTACTTAGAGCACTTGCCTAGAATGCAGGAGGAACTGAGTTTAAATCCCTAAGGACCAAAAAGGAAAAGTAAAAAGTTGAACAAAATGCATTCTTAGTCATAAATAAAAATGATGAGAGGCACTGTATGGGATATTAGGAATTTGTTTGATTTATAGTCTATATCTATATATCTATATATATTTCTATTATAACAGATAGAAGTACATCATTATTTTCTAATGATATAAGCCTGGCATAATTATAGATTTTTAGTAAATAGTTTGCCTCTTAGTCTAAGGGGGGATTTTCTTTATTGTACAGTTAATGTCTTATTCTACTTTAATGAGGCTATTGAAACTATACATTTTTAATTTTTTTATTCATTTCTCATACATTACATCCCAACCACAATTTATCCTTCCTCGACTCTTCCCAGTCTCTGCCCAACATCTCCTTTCCCTCGGATCCACTCCTCCTCCACCCTCCCACCCACCCCCAAAAAACCAGACCTACCAGGCCTCCAAACCAAACATGTCATAACAAGATGCAATAGGACTAGGCACAAACGCTCATATCAAGCCTGGATGAGGCAGCCCAGTATGAGGAATGGGGTCCCAAGAGCAGGCAAAAGAGTCAGAGACAGCCCCCCTCCCACTGTCGGGAATTGTGCAAGAACACAGAGCTACACAAAGATAACATATGTGCACAAAATCTAGCATGCTGTTGCTTGCTTCAGTCTCTGTGATCCCTCATGAGCCCTGCTTAGTTGATTCTGTGAACTATGTTCTTGTAATTAAAGATTATTTCTAATGTGCTTTTTGAACTTTTTGGCAGCATAAAATAAATAAATAAGTAAATAGCCCCCTACAAGAGAGGGATCAATTATTAAAACATAGGTATGATAAATACCTTTTATTCACACTATTTTAATCAATGCTATAAAAAAATTTTCAAGGTCACTTTGTGGCTAGTAATCCATGATTAGTGTATCTTACAAAGTGTTCAGTAATTTACTCCATGTGATGACTTTTCTCATCTCAGCTTTGAATGGTTTTTACTGTTAAACCTACACAGATTAAAGAACTGGCTGAACGAGTGAGCGGAAGTGATTATTATACAGATGTTACAGTAGGACACATATCCCATATTCTTGACCACTATGTCAGGAGGAAGAATGTGAGCCTTCCTAGGAAATATCTATGCTAAGCAAGGTAGCAAGAATACTAGTACAGAAAAATATGTGACTCTTAGAAACTAGAATGCATCATTTACTGTCAACTAGAAGTAGATGGATAGCTACAAATTATGCAGTTCACTTTCTCAACTCCAGTGTATCCATGGTATCCTGATGCCCTTTATTAATTTCAGGTCTCTTGTTTTGTTTTTTAATATTAAAAATGCTTTGTCCATAGAAATTTTCTTGATAAAATAAACCCTCCCCATACAGGTTGATTAGTGTCATAGTTTCTCTCTTTCTCATGGTTGCTGATTTCTCAAAAATGCTCATGTAAGTTCAGAGAAATGAAACAGAGGAGATGTAACATGTCATTGGCAAGCAATTCCCATGCCTCCTTGTCTGTTTGCCTCCCATAGAAGATAAATCCAAAATAAAGGATACCCATTATATCTGTGCATCTCTACATTTGTATATATCTGTAATGGTTGCTAATTCTTTAAACAGGATAGATATTGTGCCTGGTAAGTAGTTCTGAACCACAAGGATAAGACTTTTCATTATTATAGAAATTCCTAGAATTAATTCGGGTACATTGCATATTTAAGCTTATTTATTGGTATAAACAAAGAATTACAGACATGAGGAAAAAACGGGGGGGCAGGCAGCTGTTTCTTTTTGACATTCAGCCTCACTTCAAGGAAAATCAACTTAAAGGAAATGCCACTTAAAATTCTCAAGGGATGGCTTGTCTTACACATGCTCAGTCTTGTAAAGACAAGTAATCTTTCTCCAGGGAGGACCAGTAACTGAAAAGCATCAGAGTTGAAATAAGTATTTAAAATTAAAAGAATTACATATAAAATACACATCTTCCATCTCTTGGTATGAAACATAGTTAACATACAACCCAGAGTCATATCAATATCCCTGGTCAAAGAAAGAGAAGGTAGCTCCCGCTGTGTGAGAGGGGGAAAAGGCCTGCGTAATGGAGAGTGTGGGAACATATGGGATCTTAACATGCTCTCTACCACCTCAATGTGGGGAATGAGTTTCCTAGCATCTGCTGCAGATGGAAGTTGGTGACCTCAGCACTGATTTCTAGAGACCATTTGCACCACAATAATACATTGGATTTTTCAGCATCAGCATTAGCTGTTAAATAGGAAGACATTCAAATCAGAGAGCTGTACTGTATCCAGGAGAAGAGAATTCAGATGCAACAAAGTAGCATTATCACAGACAGTCTTCCCAGATAGCACATCAGCTGTCACCTAATAAGCTCTCCAAAGACTGTCATTTTCCCACAGAGAGGAATACTGTGTGGTCACATAAGTATTAACTTTCTGTTGATGCTTTCTTGAAGGATATTAACTACAGGTTTTAAGAATTTTCAAATATAATGGAATGTTCCATTTGTTTTTGAATGTCATGTTCATAAACATTCTCATTGACTGAAGGAATTAGTATTATTTCTTAGCACACTGCTGTAGGTAACAGTTCTGATTTCTGTACATGTTTAAAACGTGTTAATAGAATGCTTGATAAAAGCATTCATGTGTGAATTGTTTATGTTGTTTGTTATTATTTTTCCTTTTAGGGAGTTACGTTTAAACCTGGAAAATACTTATACATGATAATATAAATTATATATTAGCTTTATATACATAATTTCTAATAAATGTGCAAAACTATGTCATCTATGGGCAAAAATATATAAACAAAATTACAATTGATGACAAAGTTTTACACAAATTTGGGCATAGTGCATATATATATATATATATATATATATATATGTGTGTGTGTGTGTGTGTGTGTGTGTGTGTGTGTGCTATTTAAGCATAACATGTAACTTTATAAACAGAAATATTAAAAATACAATTTCTTTTGAAATATGCTGTGCTTTAATGTGATAGAGTGGTTGTATAAACAGAAATAGAGGGCATATAGCCTACATCCCTGTGAAATACCTCATATAGTTTCAATCAGATTGATTGTAGCATTTCTATTTAATATAAGCCCTTCTAAGGAAGTAAAGCATTATGTTTCTTCCTGTTTAAAAACTTACAGATATGAGGCCAGAATGATGGCTCGGCAGGAAAAAATCCTTTCTGTTATATCTAAAGACTTGAGTTTGGAAGGACAAAAGACATTCCGCAGAGTTTTCCCACAACTGTGACACATGTGCCTGGAACACATTTGCCCGTATATACTTCACACATATCCAATAACAATAATAATGATAATAATAAGCACACTGCCTACTAGTAAAAAGAGTACAAAAACATTAAGCCTTATGACTTAACAACATAGGAAGTTAGCAAACCCGCCTGTTTTTCCCCCTGCATTAAAACAGACCGACAAGTCAAAAAGCAAAATATCATCAACTTTATTTGAAATCAAACTGAGTAGCTCTCAATATTTATCCAAAAGCATTTGAAAGAAGAATTATCTCTTCGGTGGAACAGGCACATGTCACTAGCCTCTTCTAGGGACATATCTGCTTCATGATATCATCACATGGAGGAGGTGAGGGTGAACTATTGGAACAGGATGGCTCTGGAAGGAAAGGGGATGGCACTCAGCCAAATATGCTGGCTCCTTCTCAAGAGCAGCTCAGTTGCTGCTGCAGTCTGTGGATGGAGACACCTGGCATCTTTGATGCAAGTCTTTCTACCTATAAACCTGAACAATAGACTGATCAGGCTTAGTGAATCTTGAGGTGACAGCTACCAACACAAGTGACTTGTAAACATTGGAATATGTGAGGTCATGCTGCCTACTGTACCTTGTTCCTAACTTAATTCTCACTAGTACTTGATCACAAGAAACTCCTACATGTGTAAAACAGGAAACCCCAAGAAAGACTTTAAGTAATTTTCTCTGCAATGTGTGAATACTTATATATACCAGATTTATAGTTTTTATCCTTGAAGTTCTAGGCTAACAGTTTAAGTAAAATAAATAGCTAAAAATACACTGACTTTATATAGAGAAAAAGTAAGGAGTCTAGATTTTACATTTCCTTTTAAATGTAATTATTACTGGTTTCAAACCACAGATATGCAAGATACACAGATAAAATAATGAAAAAATATTAATAGAAAAGTGAGTGGCCCAAGAACCATCCACTCAGATACACACAATCATTGTTCTGTATGAAGTCCTGATGCCTGCTTCATATTTGTTTGTATAATTTGCATTTCTTATAGCCGTTTGTCTTCTATTAATGTTGCTCTTTCATGAATTATTAATGCTCTTTGCATACTGCTTGTATAGAAGCCACTCTGGACCCCTTTTTCTTATGGGTTGTTGTTACTTTGTTTTGTTTTTATCCTAAGTCATTTTAGATTTACTTATTTTATGTGTATGAGTGTTTTACCTGGAGGCATGTGTGTGCATCATGTACACACATACCCAGTATCCACAGCAGTCAGAAGAGGGGGTCAGATGCCCGAGAATTGGAGCTGTGAGAGAGTAGGTGGTTGTGAGTCCTCAGGTGGGTGCCAGGAACTGAACAGTTTCTTTGCAAGAACAACGAAAGTTCTTAAATACTGAGACCTCTCTCCAGGCCTTGTTTGTTGGTGATGATTTTTTTGTTTTTTAATCTCAGGTTAAAATCTAAATGGTAACTGCCTTGCTGCTGTGTACTGGTAGTTTCCAAAAAGACTGAACTGAGAATTTTGATAACATATGTTCTTCATGCTGTGGCTTAGTCTATTTATGTGTAAATGCAAAAAGGAAAGGAAAGAAAAGAAGAGGTACCAAGCATACCCTTAACAATTGTACTACACAGTAATATGCACTAACAATCTTCATCCATTCTATAGATCTGAACAGGTGTTTGGTGAACTTTTTCATTGGGATGAGGGAAAGTATGGCAGGAAGCAGATCTATCAAAATTGCCCCAATGCCTGTGCCCTAGAATGTCAGGCACTTCTTCAGTAAGAAATTGGACTACATTATGCTCTCTTTCGTTAATTATAACTTTGGCAGTGGGGGGGGGGGAGGCGAGGTGTTCTCTGTTAAGATTTTCCATTGCCAGCTCTTACTGACTGGCTTATAACTTGCTTGTGTGGTGCACATGCCATATAGTAGGTCACAATAACTGGTGAGATTCACATGATTATCAGCTGTTGAGTACGAACACATTAAGTATTAAAGTTAAAATTGACGGAGAATAAGATAAGATATGGCAAAATTTTTCATCTTACTTACTGATTCTTTAACTTGCCTTAACATATAATTCTAGAAGGAAAACATTTAGTTTGAAAGATTGTATGTTTGTTGAGCTTTTCTCATTTTCCTTCATTTTCTTTTGTGTTATAAGATCAAAAAGGTTTATGTCTGAGTCTTTAACCCCTTACTGCACAGCTGTTGACATCTGCCCAGCCTGGCTTTGGCCAGATGAAAGAAAGTAACAAAGGGGTGGAAGGAGAAAGAAAAGCGTGTACTGGACAGTTCATACTCAAGACCTGCTAGTTTGCAACCCCTCCTTCATCCCTGTGAGCCTTGATTTGCTTGCAGCACGCTTCTCAATGGTTCTTTCATTCAAATGTGTTCATAGAAACAGTCTGAGTATCTAAACATATGAGAAAGTAGTCTATTTAAGAAAACCTTTTACACTACTTGAAAGAAAGACCACTGTCCTATATACAGTTCTGTGTCAACCAACAAAGCAACCTGGAAAAAAAATGTTTTTAACAGTTCCTTCTTATCATTTTCATCCTAAACCTTAACATGAATGGAAGCAGGAGTTGGAGATGGCATAGTACATCGTTATACCTGCTGTCATCTCCAATATATTACTAGAGAATCTAACAAGAATTATCAATCAAATGGGCTTCATTGTCAACCCAAGTCCTAACAAGAGTACCAAGGTGGCAACCATGTAATGTACAGTCATTTAAACATGGCGAGTAGCATTGATTCTATAATTTGTAAATAAAGTTCTGAATGGCCTCTTACTTCTATCCAGTTTCTTTCTGGATACCTGTGTAGAAGAGGATCCATTTGTGTAAAAGAGACAGTGCTCTTATTATCTCTCCTTTGTCTGTATCTCTGTTTCTCCCTCTTTGTGTTTTTGCTTGCATAAGCATACATACGACTAAAATATGAATTTAGTTTATGAGGACTTATTTATTAATACTTTATTTACTTGGACTATGGCACCCTATTTGTATTTGCTACAATTTTCAAAATAGTATTTTATGAATAATATTTGCTCTTAAGTGGTCATGATAAACTTGTCTTTATATAGTTATTATGAGTATTCTAACACATATTTATGATTCCTGCTTGATTATCTCAATTATGCTTTTTGCAACTGAGACACTGCTAGAATAGCAATGTAGCTGTTATTATGAAAAACTATTATAGTTAAAATCAAGGAAAATATTCATAAATTCATTAAAGTTCATTCCAGAATAACAGAAATCATATTGCAGCAAAAATCGTTCTAAAATAAATGAAACTTGACCTCCTGATATATTTGTGTTTACTCTGACACTGAATTCAGTCAAAAATGCAGATGAAGTTTTAAGTAAAGATTATGAATGGTGAAGATGAATGGGAATGAGAAAGTAATAGTATCTGCTTCCTGGAGATGCTTGGCACATATTTTAGTGTGTTAAATATCTGGACATGTTTATTTCAAACCTCACAACTTACATACAGAAAGCACACATTCTACCTACAAACTAAATTCATGGCTTCTAAGTTTATAAAAATAGTAACAGCTTTGCAAACAAGTAGATCTTGTATTATATTCATGGAATGTATTCTTCTTAGAAATATGCTTTTGAAAAATTAAGATAGTGCCAGAGGTGTGGCTCACTGTTATAGCATGCAGAGGGGCTTTTGGCAATACTTAGCAGTACCAGGAAGACCATGGGAATAATGTGGTAGCTATAAGCTTTGAAGGATGGGATTTGATTCTCTTTGGAGGTCACAATAAAGGTAAGAGTGTTCTTGTATTTATGATTTGCTGGGCCAGGGATTCATTAATAAATCTAGCTGCAGAAGAAAGGAAGTCCCAGTGGAAGAGTGCTATCTGTTGGCATAACACAAGAGGAGAATCTGTGATTTCCAGCACATTATATAAACAGGCATGGGCCTTAAATTTTTATGCTATACATACAGAAGGAATTCCAAAATATCACATTGGTAAGTCAACCAGTAAGTTCAAGGTACAGCAGACCAAGGAGAAGTCAGCAGGAAATAATAAGACACATGAATAAAAAAGAAACCCAGTAACATTATGCCTCACTCAGGACTAGAAAGGAAGAACAGAGGATTTTATAAAATCTAAAAGAGACTTTAAAACATGAATTTTTAAAATTGCCCAAGCCCAAGTAAATAAAAAGAAGAAATAGGATTAATAAGATGAAAAATATGCTATAAAAGATTCAAATATTAAATTCAGAAAACAAAAAATCTAATTTAAAGCCAAACCTCGGTAGACTAAGTAAGCAATGCTGATGGAACAGAGCTGGGGAGAATGTTACAATCCCTAGGCTGCACTGGGCATGCCGTCTTTCATAAAGGAGAAAATCCTGGGAGAGAACCAGACACTCTCGAGTGTGTGTCTGAACTTCAAGGAGGAAACTAAGAAAATGAGGCAGCTTCATGATGTGAAAATCCATCTCAATAAAAGTGTTCAAAACGGAGAAGTAATTAAGTTTGTTATAGTATGGGCCGTGAAAGAAAAGCAACATTGTTAAATGTTGGGAGAAAAAAGTCACTGGGCTCATGGAAGTGTCACCAGGTAAAGAAGGCAGAGAGAGATTGCCTTCTCCGGAACCAACAGAAATGAAAGTCAGCTTTCAAACCGACATAAAATTAAATTTAGGCATAAATAATGGTATTTTGTACCTACAAATAGGAAATTTACCAATCGTAGATCATCACTGAACAAAACTATGACAAGTATATTTCAACCCAAAAGAAAATTACATAATGGAATGCAAGACACTCTGAGTGTTAGCCATGGTGGGGGGTGGGGGGTGTAAGGAAGATACAATGGTCAAAGCTAAGTAATTATAAATTGATAAATAATCATAAGACTAGATAGAAGGATACTTTAAACCCTCTAGAGGAAGATATGGGATGGCACTGAGATGAAAAAAATAAAAATGGAGCCTCAATTGAGAGTAAAATATGAATCGCTGTAAGAGTTAGAGTAGCAAAAGTAGTCTCCATGGAGAAGCTTACAGATACCAGTGTGGGAGTACCTTCAAGTCAGTTTGCTTACTGACATTATATAATAGAATATGTGATTTCTTACTTATACCAAGGAGAATAAAGAAAAAGAAAGAGAGAAAGAGGGAGAGAAGGAGGAAGAAAGGAACAGAAAACATGTCTGTATCATAGAAGACAAAAGTAAGAGAGAGTAGGAAGAAGGAATATATAATGAGTAAAATTTATTTATATAATATAATCATGTGTCAATGCGAGATAGATCTTATGAAGTGATGCTAATTGAAGGCAGATTGTGGAAAGATTATTGAAAGTCTGTAGGATTTCTTTGTAATGGATGAATAAATATGCAAGAATATTGATGCATTCAAACTTTAAAAGCAGGAATCAGAAGGGGGCCTTACTAACTTACTTCTGGAAAAGAAACATAAAGATGGAAATGGGGAAGCTGAAAGTTTCTGCATTATCAGTATTATGTAAATAATGCTGAAATCAATGTTACAAGGCTAGCATTTTAAGCTCTTTTCATTAAATATTGTTGGAAAAATATAGAGTGAGAAACCATGCATCCTAATTCCATCTTAACCTTAAGGAAAGTGCTTTTAAACTCACTGGTTCCAAAATTTGATTTAAAAATTAATAATGAGTAGGTTTCACTGTGTTGCTTACAAGGCTCATTGAACACTAATACATTGTAGAGAATATAACATAGAGAAAATACCAAGGATTTAGTAGAATCAAGCAAAACAGAGGGATTTGTTTCCTATTTGCAGAACAATACACATTATTATATACTGTGAAACTCAGGTAATACGTCTGTAGTTTTCTAGGCAGTAAGATCCCGAGTACCCATGGCTATACTGACCCCCAGCATGAAGTATAGAACACAGGAATGCCTGGGCTTGACTATAGCCTTTCTAAACCAAACTGATCCATCGCTATGCTACTTTGATATCCCTCAGTCATTATAGCTTTATTTTATTTTATCTATTGCTCATCCAGAACAAAGTTCCTCGTCCAGAACAGAAATAGTGCCAAAATGGAAAAATAGGTCATATGAACCTTACATATTTCTCAAAACAGCATTGTGCTGGCTCAGAAACAGACATTAATATCTTAATATCAATGAAACAAAACAGAAGACCCAAACATGAGTACATATGATTACAGCCATCTATACATGACCAAAAAAACAAAAAACAAAAAAACAAAAAAAACTGACTGAAATACACCACCTTCTTTAAAAAGGGTGTTAGAAAATAGCTCTGTATCTATCACTTTGCCCAAAACTTAATTCCAAATGGATGAAAGACCTCACTCAGTGTGCAATCTAGAATGCTGAAACTCCTAGAAGAAGATATAGCAATTGCTATGCAAGATTAAGGTGAAGTTTATGCTAGATGAATGAACTATAGGCAATTTATTGCTGCTGAGATGAGAAGAAACAAGGAAAAGCCCCACGATGGCTATTCAGTGTGAAGTTGTCACCCCTAAACACACATACAGATAAGCAACACCAAACGGACATGTTGGGTTGTACTACTATATACCCATAAAACAATAGTAATTAGAAGTGATCATGGATTTGAAAGGTTTTAGGTGACATGGTAGGGATGGAATGGGGAGAGGAAAACGGAATAAATTCAGTATTCATGGTGAAATTCTCAGAAAAATAAAAATAAAAAAGCAGCACCCCAAAGGATTTAGGTACAGGAAAGGATTTTCTGAATAGGGCTCTATCTGCCAATGAAGAAGGGGCAACAATTGATAAGCAAGACTTCTTAAATGTTTCTGTACAGCAATGGAAACAATTATATGAAGAGGAAGCCAGCAGAATGGGAGAGAATCACTGCCAGCTATTACATCTCAAGAAACAAAGAACCAAGAAAATGAGTGACCCGATTAAAAAATGTACTGAAAGGAGATCTAAACAGCTCAGTTGGGAAATGCCAATTAAAACTATTTTGTGGTTTCATCTTAACCAGAATGTCTAAAATCAAGAAAATGTATGGCAACATGTGCTGGCAAAGATATGGGGAAAGAGGACCCCTCATACACTGTTGGGGTGATTGCCAACAGGTACAGCCACTCGGGCAGTCAATGTAGAAACTCTTCAAAAGAGCTAAAAGCAGATAGGTCTACCACATGACCCAGATATAATTTCCTTAGCATATACCCAATGGACTCAACACTATTACAGAGATACTTGCTGAGCCTTGTTAATTTTTGCTCTATTCACAGCATCTAGGAAATGAAAACAGCCTAAGTATCATTTAACTGAAGACTGGTTGGTGAAAATGTGTTACATACATACAATGAAATCATATTCAGATGTAAAGAACATTGAAATTTGCAAGTAAATGGATGGAACTAGGAAATAGTATACTGACTAAGGTCATCCATACCCACAAAGGCAAATAAACATTTTCCCTTATTTATGGATCCTAACTAAAATCTTTACGTTTATAACTTTAAATAATATAGAATCCAGGAAAATAGAAAGGGACTAAAGTGGGAGATAAAAGAAACTCTAGAGAGGAAAGCAGGACACAAGTATTATAAAGAACAAATAGAAAAACTAGATAAGGCTTTAACTGGGGATTGGAAAAGGAAGGGTAACACATAGGTAGGAGGAAGGAGAGATGTATATCATTAAGGATGTTTGAAAAGGCCATAAAAAACATTACTTTATAAACTTATTTAAAAATGTGTGTGTGCACACACACATATATAGCTTAAATGGAGTTGTGCTTAACAGGATTATAATGCTTCTTGAGAGACTAACAAAAATATGAATACCAGGCTTGGGAAGCCTCCCTTTGAGTTTGGTCAGGGTGGCCCAAGAGACTCTCTGCCTCTAATATAGGATATTGACACTGCCTTTGGTTGCTTCTCAGAACTTGAAAATGAGACCTTACAGCTGAAGACATTATGAATTTTGGCCAAAGGACTTGGAGGAATTGACCCAAACTTTACTTGGAGGACTCTTTCCTGAGGACTAGCTCTCATAGTATCCAGAGGTGCTGTGCAAGCTGCCAGGGAAGAAAAGCAATCAATAGTTCTATCCAACTGTAAAGCCTATAATCATAATGACCAAAAGGACAAAATTTCTACAATGGTGAAATTGTGGCATTTTACCTTGGGGACCATGGTCTAGTTGGGTTTAAGTCATAATTGATAGAAGAGGACTCATGTCTGGTACTCTAAAACTGGTAAACTATCCATTCTGGAGACACCATAGACCTGAGAGGAGAACACCCTATTGGCATTTTCTTAGCCAATATAATTCATATTTTCTAAATGTTTATGTCCACATATAAGTGTAGTTCAAAGCCTTCATTAAAGAATCTTATTCTTAGAGAAGGTTCCATGAGATGCTGAAAAGAATGCATATTCTTTTGTGTTTGGGTGAAATGTTCTATAGATGTCTGTTATGTCCATTTGAGTCATAACATCTGTTAGTTCCCTTATCTCTCTGTTAAGTTTCTGTCTGATGGGAAAAACCACAGAGATAGCTGACCCAAGCTGGTGGGAGCTCATGGACTCTGGACTGACAGCTGGGGAGCCTGCATGGGACCAAACTAGGCCCTTTCAATGTGGGTGAAAGTTGTATTGCTTGACGTGTTGTGGATCCCCTGGCAAAGGGACCAGGACTCATCCCGGGTACATGAACTGTCTTTTTAGATCCCATTCCCTATGGTGCAATGCCTTACTCAGCCTTGATGCGGGGAGAGGGGCTAGGTCAGTCCCCAACATGGTATGACAGCCTGGGTTGACTACCTAAGGGAGGCCTTACCCTCTATGAGGAGGGGATGGGAGTGGTGGTTGGGGGAGCAGAAGAAGAGGGAGGGGAACAGGGGTTGGTATGTAAAAAGAAATATTTTTTTTTAAAAAAAATTTATTAAAAAGAACCTTATTCTTCCATCAACCAAAGACCATTACAGAAATTCTCAACTTGCCAAAATGCCAAAAACAACTGAGGGTGGTGTGCTTTACCTCTGTTGGTACATCTGCAAAGACACCCCTACACTAAGGCTCAGGGAACATCAAGGAAGAGTGAGTAGAAAGATTCTCAGAGCGACAAGACCAGGGAACCTGTTTCAAGTTACTGTCTTCTAGATATGACAGGAAAGCTGCACCCTTGAAATCTCAACAGTACAGTTACCTGAATAAGACTGCATAATGACAACACCAGTTGGCATACCAATGTGGGAGAAGTTTCACAAATCCCCAAGGCTAGCTTAAGAGCTTCAGAGAATTAATGAATGCTGAAAGAAGAATCAGCCCTAAGTGGTCAGCCCTAAACACACATCCATACATGCAACATTAAACAGATACAAGATGTGTGTGTGTGTGTGTGTGTGTGTGTGTGTGTGTGTGTGTACTGTTTGCATATGCATATGTGCATGTGTACATGTGTGTAATACATATAACAATAGTAGAAGAATAAGAAGTCATGAGTTTGAGAGAATGTTAGGAGAGATACAGGAGGAGTTATAGGGAGAGAATAGAGGAGTGGAAATGATATAAATATCCCATTCATGTATGAACTTATCAAAACAAAGTAAATATTTAAAACAAATTCACTTTTCCCCTTCCTCCTCTTTCAATATCTGTGCCACAATGCAAGCCCTCGGAAGTCCAAATTCTAAGTTCTCTTAATAAAAAAGTATGTATAGTCTTTAGAATAAAAGGAAGTGTCATAAAGAATGACAAGCCTTATTCCTTTTCATTGCTGCTAATTTTTTTTAATTTTTATTTTATAATTTAATTTAATTTTACATATCAGCCACAGATTCCCTTGTTCTCCCCCCTCCCACTCCACCCCACCCCAACTTCCCCCCAGCCCACCCCACATTCCCATCTCCTCCATGGCAAAGTCTCCCCTGAGGATTGAGTTCAACTTGGTAGTTTCAGTCCAGGCAGGTCCAGTCCCCTCCTCCCAGGCTGAGCCAAGTGTCCCTGTATAAGCCCCAGGTTCCAAACATCCAGCACATGCACTGAGGACAGGTCCCGGTCCCACTGCCTGGATGCCTCCCAAACAGATCAAGCTGATCAACTGTCTCACTTATCCAGAGGGCCTGATCCAGTTGGGGGCTCCTCAGCTATTGGTTCATAGTTCATGTGTTTCCATTCGTTTGGCTATTTGTCCCTGTGCTTTTTCCAACCTTGGTCTCAACAATTCTCACTCATAAAAACCTTCCTCTTTCTTGCCAATTGGACTCCTGGAGTCCACCTGGGGCCTGGCCATGGATCTCTGCATCTGGTTCCCTCAGTCATTGGATGAGGTTTCTAGCGTGACAATTAGGGTGTTTGGCCATCCCATCACCAGAGTAGGTCAGTTTGGGCTGTCTCTCGACCATTGCCAGTAGTCTATTGTGGAGGTATCTTTGTGGATTTCTGTGGACCTCTCTAGCACTTTGCTTCTTCCTATTCTCATGTGGTCTTCATTTACCATGGTCTCTTATTCCTTGTTCTCCCTCTCTGTTCTTAATCCAGCTGGGATCTCCCGCTCCCCTAAGCTCTCTTTCCCTCGACCCTTGCCCTTCATTACCCCCATTCACACCCAGGTTGTTCATATAGATCTCGTCCATTTCTCTGTCATTGGGCAATCCCTGTGTAGTGGGTAGCCATTCCTTGGGTATATGCTGGATCTTGGGGGAGATTGATTTTGTCATTGTGAATTGAATCAACTGTGTTTTCAAAGTATGAATGTGGTCTTAAGTTTCTCTTGGACCACTAAAAGATTAACAGAGCTCACAAATGATACATTCCCTGTGTAATTGGTTGTAAGCATGCATTTAATCTCAGTTTCAGCTTTTCATTCTCCAAAGTTCCATAGTTACTACCGGATTTGTGGATATGTGGAGGTTGAATGCATAGCACATATAAAAAAGAACACCTCCCACGCAGTAAATATTTTATGAATGTTGCATGTGATGTCACTGCATATAAATAAAATGTGATTACATCATAACCCTGCAAATTCCATTTACAAATTTGTTAGATTTATTAATTTAATTTCTTGTATGACTGTTGTGTTTGTGTGCCTATACATGTACTATTTGCATGCCTGATACCTACAGAGGTCAGAAGAGGGAGTAAGATCCTGTGAAACTGGAGTTACAGATAGGTGTGAACTGCCACATGGGTGTTGGGAATTGAACCCAGAGCTTCTGCAAGAGCAAGTGCTTTTACCTGCTTAGGCATCTCTCTTCCCCCATAGAATACAAATTTCTTAACAAAAGTATAGTTTCATCAATGTACCTTTGAGAGAGCTGTTGTTTACTGGCACACTGCGTTTGTTCAATAAAATTTTGTGAATTGCTATTCCTTCACACTACCATAGCAATAATCTGAATGATCTTTCTTTCTTTGAAAATATATATTGAACATATAACAACATGGATTAAATAGTGACTAATGCATACCTGCCAAACAGTGAGTCTCTTCAGCTATTTATTTTGCCATTTTTAGTGATCACTCCTCTAGCAAGTAATCCAATTTTCTGGGAGTTTATAATTTTTCTTTGTAACTTCACTAATTAAGACAAGTGACATTATATTTTTATTTTATTGGAAAGCTCTTTAAATAATATAATAATTGTGGCATATTTTCTGGGCATGAATTATTTTCATTATCTATTCTTAAGATATTCTTCAATGATTTTGTTAGTTTTGTTTTATAAGTAGTTCAGATACTTCATTTAAATTTTTAATTTAGCATAAATTTGCTCATAATCTTCCTATGTGACATTTTAATCTGTACAAACATATGATATAATGTCTTATATTTCACATATTAGAATTCCTGTCTTCTATTTATTTTGTGTATTTCTTATCTTCAGCATTCATTTTAAATAATTTCTGTCTCTATTTATTACCCTGTATCCTGGATTGTCTATTCTACTACAATTTCATTTTGTATATTTTGCAAATCTACATTCTATGCCTTTAATCTGTAGACTTTCAATCTGCACATTTTTCTTCCATATCTAGTTAGTTAATGGTTTCATTATATGAAATATGGCTTATTGTAACACGAATCTTAAAAGGTCTTGTTAGTAGAAAACCTGGAGCCAGATATTGGGGTGAAAGCTGAAAGATCAGAGAAGCAGAGCAAGTCCTCACCCCTAGGAAATCCTCAGTCTAAAGAGAGTGCCTTATATAGCTTTCTCTGCCCAGACATCACTTCCTAGGATTAAAGGTGTGTGCCACCACTACCTGACCTCTATGTCTAATCTAGGGGCTGGCTCTGTTCTCCGATCCTCTGGCAAGCTTTATCAGGGTACCCAATGTATCACCACAGCTTATAATTGCTGTTTCAGTTGCCTTATAGCTAAAGCCAACATTTGTGTCGGTTCTGGGACAGTCTCAACTCGCTGGGGTTTGCTGTTGCTTGGCTCTTTTCCTTGTCATAGATCCTCATTCTTCGCTGTTTCTTTACATTAAAAAAAAAATGTTACCCAATGCATTCAAGTTGAAAGAAAAAAATGGCTTTTATGAGCCAGCTGATTTACCGGAACGATTCTGACATCACAGTTTTATCTAATAACACTGTGAGTTTCAATCTCATCAAGCTCTGCACAGTCGATTTCCAACCTGCCCACAAATTACTAAACTATCATTTATTGCTCATTCTGCTGTAATTTGAGCTACTCAAGCCCATTTCTCTCATGCCTTTCCTCACATTTTTGTTTCTCTTGCTAGACCTTTTCTGACTCCTAACCATGTCTTTTGATTTTGAAAACATATTGTCCCTTCATTTCCCATTAACTCCAGTCTGTGCATTCAATGTTTCCGCTAGCGTGGCCAGTGCCTGTGGTCTTCATTTTCTTTCTAATTGTAAGTGATGGTGTACCCAAAGGTGTGCTACCTACAAGCACAGAAGATGTCAGGATAGTAGAACAAGAATGAAGTAAAAAATGGATAATGGACTACTGATGGTAAATGTAAGGCATTTAAAAATACTTTCCCCTGCTTGTGATTTATCTAGCATTCCTCATTTAACTCCTGATGCCATAAACGTGGGTACCAATCCCTTATCCTTCATCAAGGTGCAATTGTAAAGATGTATTTGGTTTTACTCACAATGTACTTTGGATTGCTTGAAAGTTAGCGGTTTCTGCGAAGGCGGCTTTATTAGTGCCCTGTCTATGATAATTAGCTAAAAAATATCTAGATAGCACCAGCTTTCTGCATAAATAAGCATACATGTAGCTGGTTCTGTTTGTATTCTACATAAGACGAAATCCACCACCCTGTCTTTCCATGTCTTGGTCACTCAATTTTATATTACTGTGAACATTCCATTGTCCGGTTTTCTCATTCCCAGTAGATGACATCTTAGTTGTTTAAAAGTCCTAGTGCTCATGAATAAAAGCACTTTCAAACATCCTTGTGCAGGTTAATGTGTGACCATAAGTCTCTGACTTACTTTGGGAAAGAAAAAAGGCATAATTTCTCCACTGTAAGTGTAGAATGTGTTCAATTTTGTCACAAACCATTAAA
This sequence comes from Peromyscus eremicus, assembly GCF_949786415.1. Lineage (NCBI taxonomy): Eukaryota > Metazoa > Chordata > Mammalia > Rodentia > Cricetidae > Peromyscus > Peromyscus eremicus. The sequence continues at coordinate 41,265,061 of NC_081432.1, read as the reverse complement.
TAGTAAAGCAAAATGGTCATGCTATTCCAAATCCCCACTAGGAACAGACATTTTTCTGTAGTTCCTTGGTCTGGTGTTAGAAGACTTTTGGATTTTCCAAATTTTAATAAGAATACACAAGCACATTATTGCTTCAGTGTGCAGCTGCCTGGCGGTACATGTTGTCAAACATCTTTTCAGAGGCTTATTTCCCACTTGTATGTATCTACTTTGGGGAAGTGCCATATCCAACCTTCTACACATTTTCTAACTGCTTGTATTTTCTCATTGATTTTTAAGTGTTCTTTGGGTCTTGAACAAAGCAGTCCTCTATCAGATATGCTTTAATAATTTTTTCATAGTATGTATCTTTTCTTCTCATTCTTTTGAAATCATGATGGGTTCTTTCCTTTAACCTGCATTAATTTTGTAACTGCTTGTAATAATCGAATCACTGCTTGCATTAATAATTATGGTGCAAATAAATTCTTTTGTTGTGTTTAGACAGAACTTTATAATTAATATTAATTTATGATTAAATATATTATATCCAAATTCTAAATAGGGATATAATATATTGGAGTATATTGAAAGTTTGCTAGATTTCTAAAACTAACTACTTTACAAAAAATTTAGAGGAATAATGAATAAGTTTGTGATAGCTAGTTCTCTGCCTTCAGAGACATAACTGCAACTATTAAAAATTTCAATAATTTACCTGGGTGGTGGTGGTGCACGCCTTTAATCCCAGCACTCGGGAGGCAGAGCCAGACAGATCTCTATGAGTTCAAGGCCAACCTGGGCTACAGAGTGAGTTCCAAGAAAGGCGCAAAGCTACACAGAGAAACCCTGTCTGGAAAAAAAAAATTCAGTAATTTAAAAAATGTAAGGGGTAATATCTAGGTGAGTTGATAAAGTGCTTACTTAGCATGCAAAGATTCCCCCAGCATATCATAAGCCACACATGGTGGCACACACTTCAGCTCAGCAATAGGTAGATACAGAAAGGAATATCAGAAATTCTCTCTCTCCCTGAGCTAGATAGTGAATTTGAAGCCAGCCTAGGAAACACAGGCCTTGTCTCAAAAAAATACATACATACACACACACACACACACACACACACACACACACACACACACACACACACATATATATATATATATATATATTTATATATGTGTTTATATATATATATATATATTTATATATGTGTTTATATATATATATATAATATCCCACTGAGTCTAACTAGTGTTTCTTGTTTATGTATGGTAGTGTGGCCATCTATGGAAGTGTGGGCAACCTACCAATGACTTCTGCTCAAAGAAAATTATTCTCCTTCCTCAGGCAGCCATCATCTGTATAACTCCTCAGCTATGGGTTGGGTTTCATGAGCTAGTCTCCTTTCATGTTGAAATTTTGCAAAGGCTTTTTAGTTGGTATCCACAGCTAATGTAAGTTCATTCCTACTGTAGCTGTGCCATGTGGATGAGATAGTTTTTCAGAGTACTTGCTAATCCCAAAGATAGGAAGAGAAAGACTAACCAAAATCATCACAGCCAAATTAATTAAACCAAGCAATTCATTTAAGCAAGTATTTTAATTTATGTGCAGGGGTTGCCTCGCCCTAAGCACTGGATGTGAGGAAGACAAAGCTTTTATAGCTCAGAGGTAGGGCGTTTCAAAACAGGGGATTTGAAGGGCAAAATAAGCAGGTTTATAGCAATAGAGCATAAATATGTTAGTCATAACAACCTCCTGAAACAAAGACATGATTGCAAGGTGGTCATAACAAAGTAGTTATAGCAAGGTAGTCTTAACAACCTTTGGAAACAAAGGTAGGGTTGCAAGATTTGATTATAAATAACTTTTCGAAACAAAGACATAGTTGCCATTTCCTAGAAGAGGTGGTACAGAAGAACCATTTGTTGTTAAGGTTACAAGTCCAGTTCTTGAGAAACAGATTTAATTATAAACATGAATGAGTCTCACCTACTGAAAAAATGAATCTTTTCTGACCAAAGCAGAGAGCCCTGTAGATCCATGTACAAACCAAATATTTAGAAAGAACTTTGCTAATGTGTCCATTTAACAAAACAGTAAGTGTAACTGTCCATCCATCACACCCCCAGGGCCTGTTACCTCACAGCCGTAGGTTTTTACCTTATCAGAAGGAAATTCCCTCCTGTGGAGCAGACTGCAAATGCAATCAGATTGGTTGGTTAGCCAACAACATTTTATAAATACCTATAAATTTTGAAACTGAATTGTAAGCTTCAAAACATCAAAATTGCAGGCATTTGGGAAAATTCAGTTTGGAATTTCCCTTGTCTACAAAGAGGCCTGAAGTTGTAGGGCTATTGATAGAAAACACCCACATCAACCCCGTTTATGAATAGAATTGTTACACATTTTTCTCGAATTATGCTTTCCACCATGATTTTTCATTTAAGAAGCTTTGAGGGCCATTGGATTATTATTGTAAAAAGTGTTTTAAAGAGTTTGCCTTATAAATAAAAGTTACCATAATATGTTAAAGGATTAAATTAATGCCTATTTTTATTTAAAACTCAATATGGTTCCCATGTCATGTGCTTAACAACTTACCAAGAAAAAAAATGTTAAATAATATTCTCATTTATTCTTTGAGAATTTCATATATTTTATTATATTCACCTCCTCCGCTGAGATTCTCTCCCAATCCTCCCTCTCCCATCTCTCTCTCTCTCTCTCTCTCTCTCTCTCTCTCTCTCTCTCTCTCTCTCTAAAAAAGGGCAGTCTTGTTTGTGTTGACCAACTACACCTGTGGATGGGGCCTGCCTTAAAATGTGGGTGATATACCTGTCACTCTACTGAAGAAAACTAGCCTCTCTCCCTGCAGCAATCAAATGCCAATAGCTCCCTGGCTAGGAGTGGACTGTGTGCACGCTTCCCCTCCTCCATGCTGGAATTCTGTCTGAATTTGCTAAGAACATTTAATGAACAAGCTTAGAGTCGTTTTGACTTTATTTTATATGGAACTTGGTATTTGTAGCAGCTCAAATCTGACACCTGTAGTTTTATGAATATTTTTCTAGTATCCTAAATCTGTCTTGAGGTGGTAGCTGATTTGCGAGACTAGCTTAAGTTAAAAATCTTGCAACAAATCTTTGAGTTCTTTGTTGTTCACAGATCTTTACAGGTAGCCCTCCTATGTCAGTAGCCAATGTTTTGTTAAAAAAAAAAACATGAAAAAGAATATAAGCCATTCTAATAATCACACATAGTATATGCATTCAATCTGTTTTGTTATCATCACAATTGGTCATGACTTTTGAATAGCTTATAATGAGGTTTTGATAACAAGGAAATAAAGAAAAGACATTTGGAATCAGAAGTTGCCATCAATAGAAGTTTAAGGCTCAGAATCAAAGACATTTTGAATTTCTGATATTGTTTTCTCCAACAATACTATTATAATGCTTTTATATGAACTTTATACAGAATCATTCATTGGGCAGATTCTTAATAAATCTTAACTTACTCTTCATAGACTGTATTTTGCAAATGGATTTTCTGATTTCTAGTGTGAGTTGAGTAAAGCTCATTTTGTATTGGCTCAGTAAAGCTACCTAATCTTTTGTTTTATTACATAATATCTACTAATACTTTTTAAAATTTCCTATCCATTCCAGCTCAGTTATAAGTATGATATTGGCTCAGAGCCCACATTTTCTTTTTATTTAGTTTTTACTTTTGTAACATAGGGTGGCCTTTAACTCATAATCCTCTGTCTTGGCTTCCAAGGTACTAGAATTTCAGGCTTGTGCAACCACATCCAATTTCAATTTCTTGTTTATTGCTATGATGTGTAGAGGCTGATATTTCTTCAGCTCTCTTTGTTATAACCCAAAAGGATTAACATCTTCACTTCATTTTTTGTTTAGATTCATGTACTTATTTATGAGTGTGTGTGTGTGTGTGTGTGTGTGTGTGTGTGTGTGTGTGTGTAAATGTGTATGCACCGGGCACACACTGTATCTACCTGACATACAGTGTGGTACCATGACAACTGTGTGGAGGGCGAGGACAGCTTGCAGGTGTCAGCTCTCTCCTTCCACAATGTAGATTTCCAGGATCACTCAGATTGTCAGGCTTGACAGCAAGTGCCTTTATCCACTGAGGCATCTCCTCAGCCCATGGACACAGTTTTAAATGTGTGGCACCAGTGCCTGCTGAGTCTTAATGGAGAGGATTTGGCAGGAAAGTGGTCTCCAACTGAACCCCCAGGTTGCCTATTAACACCTGCCATTACCTGCCATCTAAATGTAAGTTAAATAATCTTCCCAATTTGTGGTTTGGCAAAATGCCACCATAGCAGATGGACAAGACTGTATGTAACTGGAAAGTGTGCATATACGTTTAATGTGCAGACTGTGCACATTATTTCTTTCTAGGAACATCCAAACATCCTTCTGCTCTCAGCTTTTCTTGTGTATACTGTTTTCACCATATGCCAGCACAGTGGGAGGGCCTTATCTGAGAGGCGAAAGGGAACACGCGTACATTTCATGGAAACTCTTTCATAGAGTAGATTTGATCTCATTCAGGGAATGGAACACATGAAAAGTATTGTGAGTGTACATGCTATTGTTTCAAGCAATATATTTCTAAAACCAATTGTGGTACTTTAAAAAAGGTGAAACATTTTAGAAATGACAAAAAAAAGTGGAAGTGTGTTACTTTCTACCCGAACACCCTTAAGCTATTAGATGTCTTATTCTTTTTCTCACATCTCATCACACTCATGCAAAAAGCAGCTTGTTCGCTTCCACCACAGTTCTTCTGTACTAATGAAATTGTTCTATTCTCTGCCTCAGAATAGTTCCCACATTTGCCAACCTCCATGAGTATTTCCTAGTCTCTCATTAAGTAATGCATTACACAAGTTATATTTTTTTCTTTAAATCCAAAGTATTGCACTTTTCAGTTACTGCTAGTGAGTCTAATATTCACCCTATCTGTAGCCATTTTAAAGTAGGATAATGGCAGTCACATTGATTCAGTCAATACAGTACAGGGTATAGTGAATGAAATAGCTTCCATCAGCATTAATACAACTGAGTTTGCCAAAGCTATCAGCTCCGTGATTTTTAGGAACTTGATTTTGTCAGAATACTACATTTCCACTTGAGTTCTTGAAAAACTGAATGCTAAAAGTGGACTAAACATGGAGGGATTTTATTAGAGAAAGTGCTCTTGTGACAAAATCAAAACGTTATGGAAAATAAGGAGAGCTCTTCCACACAATATCTGAAACCACGGAAAGAGAAGTGTAAGTTTCTGGACTTCTCTGATGTGCTGAAGTAAAAAGATAGTTCAGCAATACCATAAGGGAGTCCTTAAAATACAGGAATCCAGTGTTTCCTCTGGAATAGACTTATTTTAGCATCAGGAGCTCTCAGTAACATGGCCTTGAGGAAGTAGTATTTCAGAAGGTAGCAGCTGCAGTTCATGGTCAGTTACACTTGTAATTACTTGTCTCCATTCACTTGGCCACCATAAACCTGGAAAGTAATTAATCTCTTAAAGGGAACATTTCCAGCTAAACCCATGTGGAATTCAGGTGTATATTGTCAATAGTGGCTTTACTTACACTAAGAACTATTCTTCAGTGTGAAATAGTCATCTAACCAAGATTGGCAAATCTTTACTGGTTAATAGAATTTTCCAGAGCCGCAAAATAGCCGTGCCATCGAGTTAGTGCACTCACACACTAAACAAAGAGATTCAGTAAATGTCTCCAACTCTTATGATACCTAGTTTTTTTATTCAGCTACATCGAATTCCATCTGAGGTGGTACCTGACCCAAGAAATAAATGATAACTTGTAGGTCCAAGAACTCTCATCCAGATATGTGGAGAACGGCTGTCTAAGCAGGCCTCTGATGCACAATGCTCACGTCCTGTGCTGACAAATCATCGCTGTTCTTGGAACCCTTACATCAAATCAACACAAGAGTCCTAATGGCTTTGATTACCAGGTTATTATCCTTTATCCTGGGACACAGTAGATTTCTGAGATTTTCAGGTGAGGTTTCTTTCTGGTCTCTACCGGTTTGCCCAGAGCTTTGAATGGCCTCTCTTGTATCTCAGAAAGGATAGCAGAAGGGACAGAGTGACTAGAATCTATCCACGTGTTCTCATACCTTCCAGAAAGCTGAGCCAGACTCCCCCCACCTTGTGATATAACAGTTTTCAATGGCAAAAAGCTCAAGTTCCAGCACACAGGTACTTTCCAGTGACTTTGGTTACCTTTTGTACTGAGCTGAAAAGTTTCACACAGCCAGTGGCAGGTCAAGGTTACTACGACTTTCAAAGGCATGGATCCAGGAAGTTCTGAACGAACTAGGGGCTGTTCTATCCTACCTGTCTTCTACAGAATAATGCCAGTCTATCTTTTTTTAATCCATAAGAATTAAAAATACGGATTTACCTCTGAGAAGGAGCTTCAGAAACAGCATTATAATCAGCAATGTTACATGTGAAGTTTGTGGGATTCATGTTCCACTTCGATGGCTGGCTGATCGACGCCAGCAGCAGTGGCCATGTTCTGCATTCCTGATCCTAGTAAAATAATAGAAGTGTGTGTTTTGTTCTCCAGTTTAGTTGGGGCATGAATATGAAAATTAGGAAGCAGAAATTGAATAATATAGGACTTGTTAGAAACTGCGGTTTTCATTGTATAGCTGTTCTATCCTCTTTGATAAACCCGTCATCACTATAATCAGGTGTTGAAGAGGATAAACATGAAAGCAACATATTGAAAATAAGAAAATAAGTACTTTGGCATGACTAGCCCTTTGGTTGTAATCAAATCAGTTTCTGGAGCATGAGGTAAAGCTGTGCATTAAGAATTCCCCAGACCTTGCACAGTAGAAGTGTGTGGCCAACTGTGGCTTCTTTATTTCAATTCACTTAACACATAGATTAATTTTATAATGAGCTAAATGGGCATTGTTAGCTGATACACTAGACTTCCATCTCAGATGTCATTTCTGTTGGCTCAACTGCTGCAAAAGTGTTAAGTTTTAGAATATAGATTCTCCTCCACTGTTAGATAATAGCAGAGGTGGATATCACATAAATATGTGTTAGAGAAAAAGATCATATTGGCAATTTAGCACAAATAAACAACTACTCCATTTTATATTGTTCCACAAGGGTGTGTGTATGTGTGTCTGTCTCTCTATCTGTCTGTGTCTGTGTGTGTATCTGTGTCTGTGACTGAGTGTTTGTGTGTCTGTATATGTGTATATGTGTATTTGATGAAATAATTAGGGCTAGCACTTTTATTAAAGGTTAAATCCATCTATAATGATTCACACCTACTTTCTAGTTCTTTTTAAATGACTTCAGTCATTCTAAATAAATGACTGAAGGATGACACGTGCTTCACCCAAGTCTCTGGTTGTGAAATTTGATTTATGTGTAACTCCCACTTTCCATAGATGAGACACATAAGGAAGTTCCTTGATTTGAAAATGTTGCAAGCCAGGTTTTTCAGTGAGATTCCACAGATTTCCACAGAGCCTGTGGATGCACATTGTCTTAATGAATCTAAGACAATCTCACTTGCTCTGGGTCTTGGGACTGTTCCCTTTTGCACTGTGACTCAGGAACTGTTTAAATAGCATGCACTCATAATCTGTACATATTCACCCAAGTGCAGTTTATCTTCCATCACATTGATGTTGACAGTTGTAGCTGAGGTACTTCCCATGTACTGATACTACCCTGATACTTTCCCTCTTCAGATAAAGCCTAAAGTGATAGTTAAGAGAATTAAATCCAGTGTCATAAAGAGTACTTTCTTGATCAAAGAAACATCTTCATTTTCTCTGTGTGATAAGAGGCTTGAAGAGATTTGCACCTTCTTTAATATCATTTGAGGGATTTTGTATATAATGATTAAGGGAACAGACAAAACTGTTTTGTTTCTTTTATTACACATTAACCAAGATTGACCTAGAATTCAGGATGTTCTCACGCTGTCCCTGAACTCTCTGGGAGCATCCTTTCTTACTTCAGGCTCTTGAGTACCTGGATCAGAGCTTTGAGGCAAGGTATGGAGCCAGACTCAGCTCTGGCCACACAGCATTGTTATCTTGTTTGAGTTTCTTCTGTTTTGAAACGCTGGCAACAGAACTTGAGGTCCCTCACATGCTAGACAAATGTTCTATCACTGAGTTGTATCCTCAGCCTTTTTCTTATTGTTTGGGGGATGTGTTTCAGGGCTAAGAACCCAATGTCTCATAGTAATTCATCATATTCTGTTTTTTTTTTTCTTCTAGGACTACAATGATGAAATTCGTCAAGAACAACTCCGAGAGTTGTCTTATTTAAATGGCTCCGAAGAGTCTGGCCGTGGCCGAGGTCTTAGAGGCAGAGGAATCAGAATAACTCCCATAGCTCCTTCAAGGTACCTGAGTTCTCCCTCTTAGTGTATTAACAGCGAATGATGACCTCAGGCCTTTGCTGTTCTGCTCTGTGTCATGATTCTAAACAGAGCTAAACAATCTCAACAACACTCACACCATAATAAGACAGTAAGACTGGATGCTTAAATAGCACATACGACAACAGCCTCATTAACACTCACAGCAAAACAGTAGGAATGGAGGGTCAAATAGCACATAAGAGATTATGCACATTAATTCATTACATCTTTTTGAACTTGAGATAACTGCTTTTTATAAGTGAAGAACTGAGGAACAAAAGTTGAGATAACTGCTTTTTATAAGTGAAGAACTGAGGAACAAAAGTTGTGTGGGCCAAGTATGGTAGCCCATGCCTTTGATCCCAGAATTCAAGAGACTAAGAAAAGTGGATCTCTGTGAGTTCAGCGCCAGCCTGATTGATCTCCATGGTGTATTTCAGGCCAGCCGTGGAAATAGTTTCAAAAACAAAACAACAGCAAAAGTTGGGTAGAATATTAAAATGTTACCTAAAATAATAGATACATTCTGACTCCAGAATTCATGAATTTGAGCACTTAACAACTATCCTTAAAAAATAAAGTGGGAACCTGAGAGTCTTTATTTCCCTGTTCTGTTTCCAGGATTAAGATACAGAGATGACATAGTCCTTTGCTTTTTTAAAACAAGAAAGTCTTTGTATGACATAAAACTATATATTTTATCTGTGCTATATACGGTTCTTGAAAGAATATAATATTGTCAAGTTGACTAATAAATGAATTAGATATCTCCATCACTTAAGAAAATCCAGAAGCTCACTTTGGTGTGACTATCAGCATGGTTATACAAAGTCCATCCAAAATCCTTTGCAAAATCCTAGATGATGATAATAGTCTTTTGGTTTTGGAGGGTTCTGAGTTTTGTAAGCTTTTAACAGAAAACATTGATTTGCAAAAAGGCAAAGATGTATGCATACTCTAGTACCAAAGTCAGAGACAAAACAGAAAAAAAAGAGAACTTAGACTAACATTCCTGAGCATCTATTCCATAGGCAGAATAGAAACATCAAAGCATAAAGCATAGTGGGAAGTCTGGGGTCATAGAATCAAATGCCTTCCAAGGATGCTGTAACTGTTAGTGTATCTTGGGTTTTCTTTTGTCATGTGTCCCCACAAGCTCAACAGCTTTGCCCATCTTGCTGCCCCGTATCTATTCTGGGTGGCCCTACACTATCTGGCCTTTTATAAGAGGCCTTAAAGCAGAAAGTCTTCCCAATTATGGCTGGGAACTTGTAGAAACAGGAGCCAAAATAAACCTTTTTCTGTTTAAAAGTTATCACACACACACACACACACACACACACACACACACACACACAGCACTCACACACACACACACAGCACTCACACTCAAGCTGTGTAATCCATTAACTTCCTTTTCTGTATAGCTGACTCATATTTGTAAAGGACACACCCTAAAAAAACTCATCTGTCACAATAAAAGTATCTTAAGATGTGCTAAAGTATTCTGTAACTTTAATTAATGCCCCAAACACTTCAATCATTATGAATATACCACTGTTTTTACATTTAATATTTTAAAACCATGCTCATTTATCAGAAAAAAAATTAAGAATTCCCAAGTGGAATACTCAGCAGTTAATTATATATATATATATATATATATATATATATATATATATATATATATATATATATATATGGATCAATGTAGAAATTCTGGGAGAATTAAATCTACCTGAAGGAAAAGACCAGAAAAAAAATTCCAGCACTTCTTTTCATATTTCATCCTAAAAACTAAGAAGTAGTCATTGTAACACCTGAACGGGTCATTTGCTTATTGATACGTGTCAATCTGACAAGATCCAACATTTCATATGACACTAGTCTTTATAAAATGTTTGCATTTCTAGCCTGATTTTGTTGGATTCTGAAGTAGCATCCTTGCAAGTAATCTTAATAGAACCTCAGCATGTTTTATTTGGTTCAGAAACGTCATTTTTAACAGTTCCAGCAGTTTACCAGGTATACCTCAACTACATATTTGGGACAGCAAACAAAGCCACACATTTCTTCTGTATTCTTTGAAAGTCTAACTACTTAAAAATAATTCACCTTTCTTATTATGGAATCTTAAAAGCATCATAGCAGTAGATTCTGTTCTATTATTAACAGGGAATCATGTGCTTGATGGAACCTTAGGGGAGAAATGTTTCTTTTGGCTCAGAGTATTTGCCAAATTTGAATGGACATTGACTTTGGTAAATCTTTATTCTAAAGTTTCAGTTTGTTTCTTAACCAAATAAATAATGAAACACTCTTATCATTAAGGGCAGATTTTGAATGATTTTGTGGACAACATTAAGAACTCACATGTAAAATTAATAGAGTTTGAAAGAGGAGGGTATCCATATCTGTTTCTAGAAAGGATCTCAGTAATCGCTGTGATGATAAGCAATTAGCTGGGTTTGGGGGTAAGAAGTGGTGAAAGAGACTGAATCATGACTGGGGAGACAATAGAGACAAACCCGTGACCCAAGGCTGGCAGAAATGAACAGCACATGAAATACAGAGAGGCAGAGTAGAGAAAAGAATAAAAGTCTGAAGAAACAGTTTCCAGATAATAGTTTGGAGATGTCTTAAATATAACTCAGGAGGCACAGGGTCATGGGAGCTATAAGAGGAAATTGGTAGGCTGGGGGCTTGGCGGCCACAGCCGAGTGTCTTCCCAGAGTGCTGAAAACAAGACCTGAAGAGATGACATTTGGTTCAGAAATGAACATGAAGTGAAGATTAAATGCAGAAAATGCTCTTTGAAGAAGTCAGAAACTAAAAGAATACTGCACCGGGGATTTAGCCTTGGACAGTATCCTAAAATAGATGATGCATGTTTTAGGTTGAATAGGAGAAGGCAGTGGTGTTAATACTGCAGGAAATGACAGAACATATGAGTGAGAATGAGACAGACTCTGGATGAGGTTTTGCTGCGGCTGGGTCTAAGAGTCAGTTGAAGAAGAAATGTAAAGAAAAACCAGAATCAATATAAGCATGACATAATTGCAGAGCAGAAACATTATATAGATTTAGAAATCTAGATACCACTCATTAGGAAAAAATATTATTTTGGGTCTAGGTAATTAAAATGTTTACCCACCATTATTCATTGATATAGCCAGCACATGTAGTTTATTATCAACACATCGACATTTTGATAGTATTAAAATGCTAAACTGAGCAGGAATTATTACACTAGTTGTCAGACCTGGGAATATGTTACTGGTGAGGAACAGGCACTTGGAGGCTGTATTAGTGACTTGTCTTGTTGTTATGAGCAAATACTCACCCAGCAAGAAGCAATTTAATGGAGGAAAGAAAGGTTTATTCTGACTCACAGTGGAAAGGGGATGCAGTCCATCATATTTGGAAAGGCACTATGAAAGATGGCTTATCATGATGGGAACCAGTGGCTGGAAGAGCTTTGCTCCTGTGTCTCTCATCAGAGCAGAAAGCCAAGAGTGGACAGGACTGGGCTATAACCCTGTCCACCGTTAACTAATTCCTCCAGTAAGGCTCTCCATTCTAGAGATTCTACAGCCCCCCCCCCAAGCATCATTAAGAGCTGGACCCCATGTGTTCATACATGTCACATGCGAACAACTCAGAATCTGAGGGAATTGCACTGCACAGATATTTTTCTGTTGTGTGATGACATTAGCTCGTCTTCCCGGCCATTAGACTTGAAGCTGGCACTACAGCTTTGGGCCCTTTATGTCCTCCAATCTAAGCCATTGTGGATTGTATGTTTTGTGTATTCTCTACTCATAGGCTGGGTAAGCCAAGAATTTTAAAAGCTCTACCAGCATTCTTACTCTTCACTTCCAAAACTCATTTTCTTCCAGGATGAAAGAGCAAGTTGATGGCTATTCAGAGCAGAAAGGGTAACCCCACTTTCCTTGTGATGGTACAGCTGAACACTATGATTGTTGGCGTTCCAAAGACCATCATTTTTCCCAAAGCCTTAGTGTTCCTGCTGACAGTGGTGCTTGCTAGAGGTCAACTTTCAGACATAATAAGAAGTGAAATAACCATGTATTTGCCCAAAGATTTCAGATAAACATCCTTTCTGAATGTTTCAGAATGTCATAAAAATGGCTGCTTCCTTTGATCTCATGCTTTTTGTTCAGATCGCTTTTGTGTTAAGTCTGTGGTTCGGGGCATTCATTCATTCATTACTGGGCATTAGTTCAGCAGCCCTGAAGACCATTTGAAAATATGTCAGTGACTTCACCATCTCTGGAGGTGACAGCATGGTAATAAATCAGTGATGTGAAACTCAAGCTATTGTAGCCACACGGTGGCATCACTCTGGTCAGAATGTCACACCTTATTAAAAATATTTTACATGAGCATCAATGTAGACACTGTATACACAGATGGATATCCTCCCATTTCCATGACTTACCCTTTCTCTGACCATTAGAAAGATACGTGATTTTCATCCAGAATTGAAATGTATAGCGTAAACAGGAAATGTAGTGTCTTTAAGTACCCTCCTCCAATTTTCCTTTCTCCAGAATTTTCTTTTTGGGGAGAACCCAGCAGTGTCCACTCCACTAACTCTTTGAAAGTTCCCAGGGACAAACAAAAGTTCCATCCCACTAAAGTTCCTAATTTTTTAAAAATATGTTCACACTGGAGATCACTGTCAACAACTCCCAGCATGGAGGTAGTCTACACACACACACACACACACACACACACAGTCCCACATGTAGCCAATGTACTACATCTCAGCTAATACTCTAATTTGTCCTTTTTAACTTTGGAATATAATCAAGGAAGACATCGGTTTTCTGTTTCCTTTCCTTTTTTCCTCCCTTTTAAATTATATAATAGAAAATATCAAATATGTTGCATGGTTTTCATGAGAACTAAGTTGTAATATTTAAAGAAATGTATTCTAATATGACTCAAAGCACTTTAAGTATTACATAATATATCAGAAAGTGAGACCGATTTGTGTGGAGCCAGTGAGCTGAGCACTTACTTTCCTGTCCTTCTTTTCCTTCATTTGCATGTCACTTATTTCTCGTAGGGGCCGTGGGGGTGCTATTCCTCCACCACCACCACCTGGACGCGGTGTTCTTACCCCTCGGGGGACCACTGTGACCCGTGGAGCTCTTCCAGTGCCCCCAATAGCGAGAGGTGTCCCTACACCTCGTGCTCGTGGGACCGCAGCAGTACCCGGGTACAGAGCACCCCCACCTCCAGCCCACGAGGCTTATGAAGAATACGTAAGTACCCCCAAGAAATCTGTAGTGAGGAAGAGCTAAATTTACTGGTTCAGAAGGTCAACTCCATTCCATGAAAGTAGAAGGTAATGTTAGTTGCAGCACACAAATGTCATTTTCAACAGAAGTCAAGCCATGGATTTACATGTGAACACTTAGGGAAAAAAAGTTTTCATTTCATAGATGTCATCGTTGCAGTGTATGTCACATCAATACCTTGTGTTTCAAGAATCAACTCTGCTGAGGTGATCCTATCTTTACAGAGTTTAATCAGCTTTCAAATTGGAAATAATGATAAATTATTACAAGCATGGTATGAATAATCATATGGCCATAGGATTTGCTTGGAACCTAATAAACATTAGGGAAAAACTGATAAATAGGAGCATCAATGTAAACACTGTATACACAGATGATATCTTCCTATTTACATGACTTACCCTTTCTCTGACCATTAGAAAGATATGTGACTGTCATCCAGAATTGAAATATATAGCATAAACAGGAAATGTAGTGTCTTTAAGTACCCTCCCATTTTCCTTTCTCCCAAATTTTCTCCTTGGGGAGAACCCAGCAGTGTCCACTCCACCACCTCTTTGAAAGTTCCCAGGGACAAACAAAAGTTCCATCCCACTAAAGTTCCTCCTGAGGCATTCATGAGTCTATTGGGCTTACTTACAGGACATGATGAGGTGTTACTAACAGGAACATGGGTGACCCCAGAGCAGCCATACTGGAAAGTCTTCACCCAGCCTAGATGATGGCTTTCCTGTAGATTCATAAGTAGAGTCTCCTTCATCAAGTCCTCTCCAGGCTGTGTAATCCAGCCCATCCCCTAAGCCTGAAACCCACATGCCATTATGGCAGAATTGCATACAATTGGCTTGGAGGGGTGACTGGATATTCAGGTGAGCTTCCACTAACCCTTCTCATTATGAGAGAACATGAGCACTCAACTGGCCCAGCTGTGGCTGTCTTTGTGTAAGCAGACATAACTGGTCTTATGAAGACAGCAGTTAATCTGCCCAAGGGATAAGGCTATGCGGCATGAACCCTGTGTAGGTCCAGATCATTCTGTATCTTCTAGGATCCTCTGACCTTGCTTTGAAAAATCACTAGTCCAGTAGTCACATTGTTGTACCCTCCATGTCTGCTTCTGCTGTATTTATGAAGCTTGGAAAGGGAATTTCTTGCTGGTGTCCCAGGATTTTGTAATCATAAGACTCTACTATTAATTTTAAACTGAAATGACACAAGTCAGGCCATTATCTGATAAGAAAGGATTATTGTTGGGACTGGAGAGATGACTCACTAGTTAGGAGCACATGCTGCTCTTACAGGGGGCCTGGATGGATTCCTTGAATCCATATGACAGTTTATAAGCCTCTGTAATTTCGGTTCCATGGGGATCTGATGTTCTATTCTGGTCTCCAAGGACACCAAGTATGTATGTGGTGCCTATACATACATGCAGACAAATGTTCACACACATAAGAATAAATGAATACATTTAAAAACACACTACAAAGAGCATCAGTGTGTCTTTAATCTCTCTAGTATGCTCATCCTGTAATCTAAGCATTTATTTCATTTTATCAACAAATGCCCTCCTCTTAAATACCTTCTGCAAATCATTGCTCATTAAATTTAAACCCTTCAATAATAATTGCTAACATGTGCCAGGCACTAAAATCATATAAATCATTACACATTGGCTAATTAATAGTCAAAATCTGATCCCAAAATAAAGTGATCATAGTTGATAGGTTCCATTCAAGATACAAATCCTTAATGCTGGGTACATTTTAAATATGATGCTACTGTTTTAACATAAAACACTGACAAATATCTTAAGTACTGAAGGAAGATTAAATATGGAAATCCTAATAGAACTGACAAAATACATTCATCTGAACTATCTTTCATATACAAGACACTGATGTTTACAAACTTAGACATTAATGCAAAGTCAG
The DNA here is from genome assembly GCF_949786415.1 of Peromyscus eremicus. Classification (NCBI taxonomy): domain Eukaryota; kingdom Metazoa; phylum Chordata; class Mammalia; order Rodentia; family Cricetidae; genus Peromyscus; species Peromyscus eremicus. The sequence continues at coordinate 41,249,336 of NC_081432.1, read as the reverse complement.
AAAATATAACTCAACTTGTAATTAAGCTGATACAAAGTTTAATCAGGAATCTGACACCTTTTACCTAAGACATATTATTTACAAAGTAAGTCCTTACTACGTGGTAAATTAAAAACATGGTGGAAGATGGGGTAACTTTTCATGTTTAAAAAAGTTTGGAGGCCCACAATTGTTATGTGTCTTGTCACTACTATGTATATTTCTATGTATTAATTCAGTCAGATCATTCAAATATTTAAAATAAGGGGTGGGTATATTCTTTGGTGAGTAAAACATTGCTGTCTAAGCTGTGTGTGCCTCTCAGGTATCCATATAAAATCTTGTGTGAATGTGGTGCACATCTTTAACTGAAAAGCTCAGAGGTAGAGCCTGGCAGCTGCTGGGGCTTGCTGACCAGCCAGTCTTGGTAAAAGAGTTAAGTTCCAGATTTAGTGAGGGACACTGCCTCAAAATTAAATGGAGAACGATAGAGGAAGACTCTTAATGTCAGCTTCTGTCCTCTACATGTTTATGCAAGGATGAGTGAACCCACACATGCATGCATATAACACACACACACACACACACACACACACACACACACACAAACACACACACACACACACACACACACACACACAAACCAAAAACACTAAAATGAGAAGGAAAATTGCATTGTCATTAATCAAAATCTTCTATGTTATACGTAGCACTTTGGAAGAGAAGAAAATGGGCCAAAAGAATTGTAGTTCTTCATGTGTGTTTCTGTTTATGGTGAATCAAGTTTTGAGTATGAGTTAAGAGGAAACTGCAGAAGCATAAGGGACTCCTGGAAATAAACACAACATTCAGAATGGGAAAAACCCAGAAAGTTGTGGCCTTTGGGAAGACTAAAATAGTGAAGCCATGTTACTATCTCACACCTTTGCTTACTGGAACTCCGCTATTTTAAGTTCTTTTCTGAGATCCTGGGAATAGATGTGTGAATGAACATGATCAACAGCTATATCATAAAGTTGGCATTTTACTAGGAGGTCTTAAGAAACGAACGCACATAGGTAAGTGAAGGAAAGCAAGGTAAAGCTCTGGACAGGGATGGGGGTGGTTGAGTACCACAGGATGGGCAGTTAGGGAAAGTCTCTTGGATTTCAGTATAGTAGATGACTCAGGGAAAGGCTGTGTAAGCTAAAGGGCTAATTTATAAACAGCATCCCAAGTAGGAGAATCAGCAATTGCATTCATTATGAAGTTGAATCTTTTTGTGGTGTTGGGGGATCAGTAAGATGAGAGCTGGAACAGAATGTGTGAGGAGAATAGTAAAGAAATTCTCCAGGAAGGACAGGCTTACTCATGGTGCCAAGTAGAATGTTTTGAAGAGAAAGGAATGTTCTCAGATTGGATTTGTTTTTATACTGTTGATTCTTCCTATTTAATGGAGACCAGAACATGAGTCCTGAGATATGTAAACAAGTTATGCAGAAACTCTGTGACTTCATATAGTACCCCACTTTGACAAAATGATGGCTTGGAGGGGATGCATAAGTTGCAAACTCCCTGGGAAAGTGATCCTCTCCACAGTTGGTGATGACATGGCTGTGGGTGGATGCAGTAAAGGGTCATTTTCCTTTTTGTTTATTTTTGTAAAATTTTCATGAAATGATATTTTGGGGATAAAAGAATTGGGTTAAACTAAGGGGAATATGTATTAAAATGAGAACCCGGGTTGGAGGGGAAAGGTGAGAGTTCAGTTTGGGATCATGCTGAGCCAAGGCTTTCAACCTGCACGAACCATGCCGTTGCTGCATAGATACGGTATGCACTATGGCCATAAATACTCCTAAACACTTACAGGCACCCATAAGTGCTTATAATGCTGTAAGTATTGAATAAAAGCTAAGTACAATATAAAATGACATTGTGTTTTCCTTAATATCTTTCAACTACGGATGTATTTAATTCATAGATATTTATCTTTTTTTGAAACTGATCAGGCATTATTAATTTTAAATAGCTAATAAACATCTGACCTTATGTTATTGAAATATAAACTTAGCATTGTGGGAATGTTGTGTGTGGAAGTTCAAGAATCCAATAACAGTATGTCGCTAGATCCTGAGGAATGCTTGGACCAAGGAGCTAGGAATCTGCCAGGAATCTTTGTTCCATGTCTTTTTTGTATTCTTTTTCTTTTTTCTTTTCTTTCCTTTTTTTTTCAAACTTCTCTTTTCTATTCTTAGTGTTGCACTCCATGGTACTCATTTAAAATGTATATAACAGTTAACACTATTCAAGGTGTTGTTCAAAGAATACTTCCAAATAACGACAGAGTATTGTCAGGTAATGCCACTTCAAATATTTGAGAATATATGCACTTTTTATGCTGCTTGAAGTTTATCAAATATTTTATTGATTTTTACTTAATAAATAATTATATAACTCATGTACTTACTTTGTTAATCTTTGGTTCTACTCTGAGTCAAAACTTTCCACCTCTCTGTACAGATTCTCAAGCTACATACTAATTACCCATTTAATAAAGATAATATTCCATAATGTACCATAATGAGTGATTTTTATTAAGATCTCAACGTTTTTGTTAAGTTCAGACAGAACTATAATTCTTAGCACTCATAAAACCGCACACAAATATTTTGCTGGTGAGTTTACGTCAACTTGACACAAGCTAGAATCATTTGAGATGGTAGAAAATCAATTAAGAAAACACTTCCTCCCCCCCACCCCCGAATTGCTTGTGTTTTCTATGGAGAAACACTGGTTTGTAGAGAAACAGCATCAGGTTGGCAAGCAACACAGTTATCACTACAGTAACAGAGCATGGATAACAGGAAAGGCTGGGTACTTACAGCTTTTCTTGTTAATCTCTTAAATCATAGGAAAACCTATCACTGACCATATTTTATAATTATTTCCTGTTAAAAAATAGTTCAGTGGGTACCTACAAAGTTTCAGGTGAGTCTGCTAAATTGCTGGTGGCAATCTCTGTAGTTCCAAACTGGACCATAGGTAGGGACTGCTGCTTTCTGCTGAACTTTCAGACTATTGATTCCACTGTAAGAGGTAAGAAAAACAAAAATGTAAGTGTCTCAATAACAAAATAATAGCACCATGCTGAGTTGATAGTGAAAAATCTCACAGGAGTTCTTAACTCTCAGATAAAATTTCGCAGAAAAAGGTTCCCTTTATTACAAATCACAGTGTGAGTCAATTCCCTCTTCACACGCTGTCTCCTGCTGAGTCTCAGCATTAAGTTTCCGGCCACACAGAATGCATGGAGGTAATCAAATCCACTCCTTGCAGCTGGCCTGACAAGAAACCGCTTACAGTGATTGAGACTGCTGTTTTAAGATCATAATTAGTGTTAGCTGAATCATGTGTGTGCATATATATATATATATATGATGTATATATGATGTATATGATATATATATATATATATATATATATACACACACACACACATATGGATTTGGGGTTTCTTATCCTGACTTTAAATTTTTGAAAGCTTCTTTTTGTTAAACTTCTTTGGAGTGGAATATACATTCACAATTTATAGAGCCATCATCATAACTGAGGGAAATTGGAAAACTTGAAAATTGGATTTTAACAAAAGCTCACATAGGATGAACTAGTAATCACGTCAAATCTACCAAAGGCTAGAAGTGAAATGACACTTTTGGAGGCACAGCTGGCTCCATGGTGTATTACGTCACTCGGACTGATGCTGGTGCTACCCATGAGCCCTCAACTTCACCATGTTAGTAGAGAGGAACCAGAAGCCTCGGGCTGGTTGTGTCCTGTTCTTGGTCTCCAGAGGCTCTGCAATCTTTGCAACACTGTTCTTTCTCTCAGTAAAGAGCACAGCAGAATCCTCCTTGATGCTGGCTCTTGGAGAGTATACACCTTCTTCCCAGGCCGACTACCTGCACTTCATCTTCATCCGGGCGGTGACTGAAGGTTCAAATCATCCCTTCATGAATACCTCTAACCACAAAGAACTGAATACCTCCAGAAACCAGGCACCAGAAATATGGCCATCTACAGAGCTTGGAAAGACTCTCTGAAAATCATACCAATCTGGGGAGAATAAGTAGGTCCAATAACCACCATAACCTATAGATTTGCTATGCTTGGTTCTTGTCTTACCCTCTCATTTGTTAGAAGTCATTTTACCTAATCTTTTCCCATTTACAAGCTTTCACATATCCCAAAGGCAGAAAATATTTCTTAAATTTGTCTATCCAGTTCTATGTAAACTGCTTGGTAACAACAATAGAATTAACCTACTTATTATATTTTTAGAAATATTATACATATATATATATACTATAGCACATATGTATATTATGTTAATGTTAAATGAGAATACAGAATAGCATAAATTGCATATCTAATTAATACTGCCTATTTTAGTTAGGGTTGCTAACTAAATATTGCTGTGAAGAGACATTATGACCGGGCAACTCTTAGAAGGGAAAACTTTTAATTGGGGTGGATAGCTTACAGTTTCCTAGGTTCAGTCCATTATCATCATGGTTGGGCACATGGTGGCATGCAGGCAGACATGGTGCTAGCTACATCTTGAACAGAGGGCAACAGGAAGTAGACTGTGACACTGAGCAAAGCTTAAGCAAAAGAGACCCCAACAGGGACACACTTCCTTCAACAAGAGCATACCTACTTTAGCAAGGCCACACTTCCCAATATTGTCACTCCTTATGAGCTCATGGGAGCCAATGACATTCAAACTACCAAACTGCCCAAGTTCCAGTAGAAAGAATTGCCTTTCAGGGCTATGGATATTTCACAAAGTTTCTATGATAGAGATCATAGGCAAATCTTTGGGAAGCAGTGGGAGGAGAATTGCCATGAACAGAGAATGAATGGTAAGGGCAAAGCCAGGAAAATGTGTCTTCATTGTAGATGTAGAGAATCTGGGAGAACAAATTAGTAAAACAGTCCATTAGACAGACAGTGGAAATGGCACAGGAGAATGGAAACAGAGTCAGGGTTTCTGAGAAGATAAACTAGGGTTTGGGAGAAAATTATGATTTTTCAGTTGTTTTGGGAAAATGGAAAAGAGAACAGGGAAAGAAGATTTAGGGATGCCTCCTGTGATGTGGCCTGGACTGTGAGGTTACAGTGGGGTGCAGTTAGCTGAGATGTGCCCTGGACTGTTAGGTTATGGTGGGATGCGTGTAAGGTCATGTGATGCGTATACATGGTCGTGTGAGTTTAGAGTGGGATGTAGTCAGGAGGGCAAAAGAAAGATAAGGGTGACCATATGGGGCCTGAGAGTCAGCAGATATGTGTGGGGGTGGGTGAGAAAATGAAGCTGTTCTCACCATGTACACCTATGTGTGAGGAGAATCGGTGGTGTGGCTGTTTGTGAGAGCATGCTGAGCGGAGCACTATTTGAAGTTCATTCAGTTTGGGGTGCCTGAGATATTTTATTTGTGGGAGTTGGGTATTGCTCTTGTTCTGATGTAGAAAATCCAGTATTGCTCTAGCACTCCACCTGGTGTCCCGACATGGTATTCATGTGCAGAGGTCTTCCTGCTAATTGACTGAGCTGCGATGCTGGCCCAGGAAGAATGTGTTTGGCAGAGGGAATACAAGATTTGACTGTATTCATCAGAATCTCTTCTGTGGAAACTCTTCATATCATTCACCACAGCCCTGAAAGAAGAGAGGCGCAAAGAATCTGCCATATAGCCAGCAATGTGTTGTGAAACATCAACAACAAAACATCAATAATAAATATTTTTCTATCATTGAAGATGGAGAAAAAAAAAATCCTGGTTTTTTTTTCCTCTATAGATATTTTTTTTAAATCACATTTATTTTATAAGTCGATCAGAGACTATACTTTTAACAAAAGGAGAAGGATCTAGGATGATAGCCCAGTGGTAGTGTGCTTACTGCTCAAGTGTGAGAATCAGAGTTTGGACCCCCCAGATCCTACATAAAGACGTAAAGCTGAACACATAGGCAAACACGTCCAATCCTAGTACTTCATGGCAAGATAGGAGGCATACAGGCATACACAAGAGAATTCGTGGAGGCTGCTAGAGAACCCAGGCTGGTAGCCTGTGCCTCAAACAAGGTGTAAGGCAAAAACCCATAACCCAAATTGTCTTTTCTCTCTCTCTGTCTCTGTCTCTGTCTCTCTGTCTGTCTCTGTCACTGTCTCTCTCTGTCTCTCTCTCTCTCTCTCTCTGTCTCTCTCTCTCTCTCTCTCTCTCTCTCTCTCTCTCTCTCTCTCTCTCTCTCTCTCTCCCCCCCCCCCTCTCTCTCTCAATATGTTTTAGGGACTTTGTAATGTTTCTAGGTTTTTTTTTTTTTTTTTTTTTCGAGACAGGGTTTCTCTGTGTAGCTTTGCGCCTTTCCTGGAACTCACTTGGTAGCCCAGGCTGGCCTCGAACTCACAGAGATCCGCCTGGCTCTGCCTCCCGAGTGCTGGGATTAAAGGCATGCGCCACCACTGCCCGGCTGTTTCTAGGTTTTAAGCTTCTAAAAATTTGTGTTGGTTGTGATTTGTCAAGCAAAACACGCACTCTCAAGTTAATTTTATATCCATGATTTTGTGATTTTTTTTCTGATAGAACTCAAACTTGCATCTTTTAAAGCCACAGAAAGTCTAGGTCTGTTTCTATAGAGGTAAATCTGTACAACATTTATAGAAAAATGCATTTGGGAGACAGGGCAGGGAGAGATTGTTTAAAGGAAACACTGACTGTGCCTGCAAGATGCATCTGCATTTCCTCAGAATGCTGTCAGTGCTCTTGAAAAGACATCGCTTGTGAAAAGCTGTCTTTTTTACAAGGATTGTGAGAAAATTAAGGTGAGGATAAAGGCCCTTGGGTTCTCTAAGTGCCTGTAAGAATATAAAATCCTACAAAAATATTGGCCTTACATATGTGCTTATACAAATACTCTGTGGTAACTCATATGCTGATGGAGTTGAAAGAAATAAAACAAGTCTCCATAGGGGCCCAAAACAACTCCCAGTTGCCAAAGTCATAAGTTCAATTTATTTTTAAACCGCTTCATATTTTCTCCAAAGGTTAATGTGCAGACATCAAAGGCATGTACCAAAAGCACAAAACCAAGCAGCAAGAAAAGAGACAATTAAAATTCAGGCCAACGCTACATGAGAAATTTTGGCTTAGTATAATCAATCATGTTAACCTCATTTACAGAAGGCATTCTGACAAATTTGAGTCTCTTTTCATCAGTCTTTACTAAGCCTATCGGCATTCTGGCCCATCCTGTCATCTAATTCAGCCTCCGAGGTATCCTTCCAGGAACTATGAGAGAACTAGACATTTCACCGACAAATCAATGGTCCTTAAGAGTTCCGTAAATGAGCTCAAGCTGACAACCTCCAGTTTCATGTGTACAGAGAACTTTTTGACAGGAGAGGGAAATCAGTATTAAATGATAATTGAAATCAATTCTTGTGCCATTTGTAGAAGGAAAGATTATGAGTCTGATCTATAATGCATTTTGAGGGCAGCCACGTATGATGGTTTTTGTGTAATAGCCAAGGGCCTTCACCCAAAGAGAGGAGACTTTTATTAGAGCCTCCAGATTGGATATTTGTATTCTATTAAACATTCTTGTTGGAGTTTCATGCTCTAGTCTCTTCATATTAGAGACTAATTTACCAGAATGCATTGCAGGATTTTGTTTGTTGAAATGGAACTAATATTTAAAATAGCTGAAACATGCGAGGTTAATGGAATGTGTTGCGAAGCTATGGGCTGGGCATCATATTACTGTGGTTCTGAGTTCAGAGAAAGTGAGTGGTATTTAGGCACAACTACATCATAAATTACATCCACAAATAATAAAGCAGCCGTCCTTTAAATCCACTGACATTCTTTCCCTGTAGCTGAAGTCTGGATGAGACATCTTTCTATTGTGCTAGAGTTCAAGTCATTTTAGAATAAAGGAGGATTCTTCTGTTTGCAACAACACTCAGGATTGAGTCCAAACCTCTTCCTAAAAATTATAAAGATGACAAATGTCTCTTATAACATAGTGACAAAAATGAGTTTTCTCTCTTTGTTCTTTGCAGTGTCTGCTAGCTACTGGACAATATTATGTTCATACAAACACAATATTAAAGTTTCCTCTAGGCTATGTTCTGGGGAAAAAAGCTTTATTTATTTATTTATTTATTTATTTATTTATTTATTTATTTATTTATTTATTTATTTAGTGTGTCTGTCTGTCTGTCTGTCCGCTGTGGACAAGGAGAGGAGGACAATGATGAGAACACCAGGCTGAAATCTGGAGTTTGGGAGGTTTATCATTAGTTTAGAAAATTAAATATAGTACTATGATTAATATATTACACTGACAATATTAATGTATTTGAGGCAATATCATTTTTATCTTTGATCCATACACATGGCCTAAGAATTAAAAATAAGTGAACATGTGTTGCTTTGAGCTAGTTCCAAAGGTGTGTTCTCAAAGGTTCTGCTTGTTGCAAGTAATATGCACACATTTTTGCATGCTTCATTACAAAGTTGAAAATTATGTCCTGCTATGGCTTAAACCCAAAATATAATATCCTCATAGGCTCCGTTTGTTTAGTGCTTAACCCCAAACATGTGATACTATTTCGAAGGCTGTGGAGCCTTCAAGGGGAGAGGTTGCCTAAAGGAAGTAGATCGCTAGAGCAGGCCTTTGAGGGCTGTGCCAGCCTGTGGGACTAGCTCTGAGATCCCTGCCTCCTGGTCTCTGTCATGTACAGAGCACTGTGACAGGCTCCCCCACTAAGGTCTGAGCTGATCCAACCACCATGGCTTCCCCTGCACCATGATGGGGACTAAAATATAATATATGCCCCCTACACATACTTCTCTCAAGTGTTATATCAAAATGGTGGCAATGTAACACACACACACACACACACACACACACACACACACACACACACACAAGGCTTTGTGATTCTCTCCATCTATGCTACAATGATGAATGGATTGATCTTGTACAGGTCTTATTCAGCCAGCCACAGCTGCTGTGAGTTCAGTAGTGCTCTATCATGTCCTGAGGATACTACTTGGTAATAATTCAAATGCTTTTGCTAATGGTGTTTTAGGGATTATCAAAAGGCTCTCCAAATTACTTCCTCTAAGTCATTAGGTCAGTCATATGGTTCCCATAAAGACCTATGTTCCAAGCCTGTCTAAATTTAGATACTATACACTGGGAGTATGATATACGGGATTGTTTGAGTTTTCCCTGCAAACAATATATCAGTGATGTAACCCAAATGTCTCTCATTTGCACATGTTCCTCCCATAGAGGCTCTCTAGAAGATAAATGTGTGCATATGCACACAGTAACATGTACACGCATACCACATCTCTCTCTCTCTCTCTCTCTCTCTCTCTCTCTCTCTCTCTCTCTCTCTCTCTCTCACACACACACACACACACACACACACACACACACACACACACACACACTTTCTCTATTTGTTTCTAGTTATTGACACTACTAAAGAGACAACTATTTATCATCTTTGTTTATAAGAGTAGTTCCTTCCTGAAAGCATGGTTTATCGAAACCATGTGAGAATATCTTTGCTCAGGCTGGAGAGACGGCCCGGAGGTTAAGAGCTCATAATGTTTTTGCAGAGGACAAGCTCACAACCACCTGTAACTCTAGCTCTAGAGAATCTGGTGCCCTCTTCTGGCCTCTGTGGGCACCCACATAAATGCATGCACTAACCACAAATAAACATCACATGTGTACACATATATAAACAAATCCTTTTTAAAGAAAGGAATGTTATCTTCCCATACATTCTATCACTCCCTTTTTAAGACTGTACCCTTATGAAAGGAGGTCTGCATGCCTGAGAATACTGCTGTGAGAAGCAGAAGGCAGAACAGAGATAGGAAAACGTGCTTTTAAAACAGCTTTCTGGGGACCTACTTGATAGAAAGAACAACAAATAGTCCTTTCCACTTTAAAAAGGAAAAGGCTTTGTGCTTAATTTCTGTTGTTTATCTGAGGAATCTATTCTGTTTGCATGACAAATGCACATGAAAACCTTTTAAGCACAATATCTGCTATAGGCCAGAGTCACACAAGTAGCACTCTAAATATGATGACAAAAAGTACTTCACATCTGGATGCTGCCTGTTATTTTCTTTTACAGTGAAAATATATTTTTCAGATGTAGAGGACAGCATCTGATAGTTTTCCTAATTTAATGCAGCAAGTATCACCCTAAGATAAATCACCAAATCTTCCCCTTTCCTCAAGATTGCCTCCACTGAAATTCTTTCCAAAGTAACAAGTGTCATCCAGCCATTCTCCCTCCCTTTGTTTTTTGTTTGTTTGTTTATGCATTGGTTTGTTTGTTTGATTTTTAAACATAGATTTTATTTATTTTTTGTGAATTTCATGTCATGTACCCCAATTCTGCTCACCACCAGTCTCTGCATATCTGTCCCTCACTCCTGCAGTATGCCACCCCCAAAATTAACTAAAAGCAAAACAAACAAAAACCCACCTCGAGCCTCCATCTTTCCAACAACTCTTCATTCGCCATAGTGGCATGGGGAGCTGCAGTGTGTCACACAGTATACCCCTTTTGTTCAATCAGTCCCACCCATAAAATGTTCATTGCAATGAGTCATTGGTCTGGTTCAAAAGCCTCGGATATCCTGTTGTTGCTCAGAGTCATGGAGATACTGCTATCATTGTTCCACAGGACCAGTCCCCTCACACACTCAAACAGGTCATCGATAGGGCAGCTGCTAGGGTGGGCCAACGTAGGACCCAGGATGTGGGTCCGGGTGATAGCGGAGCTGGTCAGTCAGGGCCACTGGAACCACCCACCTCAAGCAAAAGTCAGAGCCAGCTCTCAGAAGCCCATGCTATTCTGGTCAGCTCTACCATGGGGAATGGGGCACCAGCTCTCCTGCTGCAATGTCCAGGAAAGGGCAAGGCCAGCTGTTCCTGGGGCCCATGAGGGACAGGGCTGGCTCTGCAGGGCCCCTAGGATTTCAACACACATGGTTCCTATGACCTCCCTGTGGTAACAAGAGCCATGGACATGAGCCCAGACTGTGGCTGCTGTTGGCCCACAGACCCAGACATGGCCCACTGCAGCAGCCCAGGATGGCTCCATGTGGCTGCATGGGCCACTAGGATTGGCATGGTCCCTGTGGCAGTGAGTTCCTCAGACACCAACATGGCCACAGACCCCCTCTCTCCTTTCTTTTCTGTCCTAGGCTTTGCACAGGCTGTCATGACACATTTTTAGTTTCAGTCTCTAAAATTATATAAAACACTTTCTGACTCAACTGACCTATGTTTTTGAGACTGTAATTATTTGGGGACCCTTCTGTTTAAAATGCCCCCCTTCTCCTACATCTATGTATCTGAATGGATCTCATCAAACATGTCCCAACTTAGAAAACATCTGATTTTTTTTTTCTTGTCTCTGAATCTGTTTCCTTCTGCTGCCAGAGGAAGTCTCTCTGCTGATGACTGGATGAGGCACTGACCTGAGTACAGCAGAATATCGTTGGGAATCATTTTATCTAGTTTCTGGTTCTTGGTTACCCAAGCAAAGTCAGGTATGAGTTCCTTCTCATGAAGTGAGTCTTAGGTTAAACCAAGCATTGATTGACTACTCCCACAAGTTCTGTGCCACCATATTGCCCCAGCATATTTTGTAGGCAGGACAGATTGTAGGTCAAAGGTTTTTGTGGACGAGTTGGTGTCCACATGTCTCTTTCTGGTAACCTGCAGAGTACTTTCCTGTACAGAAGACTAGAATGTAAGGGTGAGGGTTCTGTGTAGGCACCAGCTCAACTTCTCCATGGTCAATGATTTGTGTGGGTATTATCCTTGCAATGTCAGTTTGCAGAGAGAAAACTTTTGTCTGAGCATCAGCCTGGTTGGTTTTGGGATTTCTATGACACTACAGCTCAGTTGAATGCAATGTAGTCCCACCACTGGAAGACTCACTTGGATGGATAGTTGAGTTTCCTTACTACTCATTACTAGGAGTCCTCATTAGGATCACCTTCATAGATTCCAGGAAGTTTCCACTGCACTAGGTTTCCACACCATCCCACAATGCCTCCCTAATACCAGCTGTCTCCCCCAATACTCTTGCCCTCCATCCATCCTCCCCTTCACCAGATTCCCCGACTCCATTCCCCAATCCCACACAGTCCACCCAAATAATCTATTCTATTTTCCTCTCTCAGAAAGATCCATGTATCCCCCTTAGACCTTCCTCTTTACCTAACTTCTTTTGGCCTATGTATCTTAACTTGATTTTTATTTACTTAACAGCCAATATCCTCTTATAAGTTAATACATACCATATTTGTGTTCTTCATTCTGGGGTAACTCAATCAGGATGATTTTTTTCTAGTTCCATCCATTTGCCTGCAAATTTCATGATGTTATTATTTTTAACAGCTGAGTAATACTCCATTGTATGAATGTACCACATTTTCTTTATCTATTCTTCTGTTAAGGTTTATCTAAGTTGTTTCTAGTTCCTGGATACTATTTGAAAAAGCCACAGTGAACATGCTTGAGCAAGTATCCTTGTGGTAGGATACAGCTTCCTCTGGGTATATGACCAAGAATAATATAGCCAGGTTTTGAGGTAGATCAATACCCAATTTTCTGAGTAACTACCATATTGATTTCCATAGTGGCTGTACAGTGTGAGGTTCAATATGTGATTTAAGCAGCCGCGGTAGTGTTTCTTTTGAAAACTTGGTTGCCCTTAAGTTTGGGGAGCATAAATTTTAAGAATTGAAATGTCATCTTGGTGGATTTTTCCTTTGATGAGTATGTAGTATCCATCCCTATCTCTTTTGATTAGTTTTAGTTTGAAGTCTATTTTGTTAGCTATTAAAATGGCTACATCAGCTTGCTTCTTATGTCCATTTTTTTAAATATCTTCTTCTCACCCTTTACCCTGACTGAGGTAATGTTTATCTTTGAGTTGAGGTGTGTTTCTTGGATGCAGCAGAAGGATGGATCCTGTTTTCACATCCATTCTGTGTTGCCTGTTTTTCTGTCCTGTTCAGGTGTTGTGTTCACAGGGAATGCCTGTTTGGTGTTGTAGGCTGGTATACTGGGATGAGTTAAGGGAAGGATGGATGGTTGGAGAAGATCTTCATGATCCATTGGGGATGAGGTCAGAGAAGAAAGGGAGACCACAGCAAGTTTCCAGAGCTGGGGATGAGACTGAGGGGATTGGATCTCAGGAGCAGAAGGACAGGACTGAGTTTGCCTTCAGCCAACTTGTTACCCTGGGAGGAGCAGCCCTTAGATTAGCAGAGGGTGTGTGCTGGAGCTGGGGTCTGTGTCAAAGCAACAAGTGGGGGAGGGATGTTAGGAGAGGGTGGTTTGTGGGATTCATAGGAGATGTGGGCGTGGGTTAGGGAAGGCTGCAACTGATGTTCCTTACAATGCTAGGGATGAAACTGGGGGTTTGAATCTTGGGGAACAGCAAGAGGAGAAGGTCTGTAGGAAGACTACCTAGTTTTCTCCTGGCTTGGTTTCTTTTATTCAGATAAAAATCTACAAGTTGTCATTCAGTTTTCTCAGTACTTTTTCTACTTCAAATATTAAATTTTGGTTGGTTTTCCTAAATACTCAATTCACTGTGTCACTTCTTTCTTAATAAACAACTTTCCATTGCCTAAAGGATAAATTCCCAACTCTTTGTTTTGCATGAGTATAACTTAATATAATGGACATAAAAGTACAATGACTGTAGTAAGTACTTTAAGCTAAAAACTTCCTTACTGTCAACTAGTACCTTCACTTTCATATGTTTTTGACCAAGAGTAGAAATGAAGTAGATGATCACAAAAGAGGGCAAACTCCCAGCCTGTACTGTAAGGAGTGAGCAGCAATTTTATCATTCTTCATATGTCCCAATATAGAGACATTCTGTGGAATTCGACTTATTATTTACTTGACACTCATTTTATGTAGAGTAATTCCCAAAGGCCAAGTCGGTAAAGGATGGAAAATGGCAGTCAACCTCATTGCCTCTATTTTCCCTTAAAGCTTTTATGTTCATATTCTCAAACCACAATGAAAGCAGAAAGTAGAGCTCCTCGTTTGCATTAAGGAGTGCTAGGATTCAAAATATTAGACTAACATGCTGAATGCATGTCTAGAAACAGCCAGGTAGGTCTATCTACATAGTAAACACTTTATTCCCCATGAATATATGACAGGCGAAGGCCGTGGCCTTAAAGGGCAGTGGATATGACTCCTAAAGCAGATCTCATGGGTACAGGACTGAGAAGATGTGAGAGCCAAATTCCAAACTGTATGTATGATAGTAGCAAATATTTCCTTGATATACCTTGTCTGCTATGGGGAAAGTAGTTATAGCACCAATTAGAAACTCTATTTACCTAAACATCTGCAGTGTTTTTTATTTGTTTTTTTTTCTTCACTCTGGAAGGTCAAACTGGTTAGGTCCAGTGCTAATTAACGATTCAGTGAAATTATAGGAAACTGGGAGACAAAAATCATCAGATGTAGCTTCTAACAATAAAATAGCAAATACACAAAACAGGACTCTTAATGATGTTTCTTTAACAAAGGGAACTAGTCTAACATCACATTTGCCATGATCTATATGCTCTACAAAGTTTGTACCTTCAGCGTTTAGTTTCATGACAACTTGATTTTATTCCTGTTATTGCCATTCTAAAATTGAAGAAATGGAGGCATAAAAGGTTTAGTAATATGACAAAAAGCTCCCTAACCCATAAGCATCAGAGCCAGACTTCTTTCAGATTTTGGTGGCAGAGCTGATGCCTTTTAGGCCATAACACAATGGCACTAAGCACAGACAGGGTGCCTGTCTGAGTGCTGCCCATGTGAAGACTTAAGTTTTGCCTTTAGTGCCTGGATGAGTTAAGTCTTAGATATGGACGCTTGTGTGCAAGGAGAGGATGAGAAATCAGCACTATTGTGCCAGGAACCAGTCCCCGAGCTGGGGTTTCAAACCAACCGACCGGTCCCTAGGATACATTCATTTGGGTGCATTATCTGAGGCAAAATACTTTCTTTACAGACTGCATGCAAATAAGAAAGACAAAACAGCACATAAAACTGTGTTAGTTTTACTCATCAGTTTTCAGAGGGGGGAGTCTACACGGGATTATTTTCTTTTCACATGCCTTTCACCCTTTTCATTGAAATGTGCACATGCCATACAGCAGTCCACTGCTAAGTTGTCCACTACACTAACAGACTAACAGCAGAAGAAGGAAGATGAGCAAATGCTGCACAGAACTTCTGAAGGTAGTGCGCAAGCGAATGCCTTGTTTAATGATAAATGAACTGAGGTCCTCATTTTTTTTACAAGACAGTAGGTACAGTAATGCTGACACTCTATGAAACCACCTACTTCTGATGATAAATTCTCCCACGTCACATCACTGGTAGCGCTTTCTCCCTGCCATTTGTAATAATCTAGTATAGCAAGGCACTGTCAGACAAGTATTCACATGAGTGCACCCCTTGTTTTCTCCCGAAACAACCTGTTAGCAATCATCCTTTAGACAGACTCAAAATTTAATGCATCCTTTAAAAAAATGTATTCGGCAGTAAAAACACTGTGGAAATTGATCTTGCTGTAAAATTTAGCACCGTAGACTTGACGTTAAGGCCACTTAGAGGCTTCCACATCAGTAAGGCAGGGAAGCAACAAATGAATTTCAAGGTGATGGTTTGGAGGTCCCACAGTGAGGGATGGAAGTCATTGCAAAACCCAGTCTTTCAAGTCAGCCATTCATTTGTCACCTCGACTATCAGGAAACTCCACATCACAGATGAGTAAATGACAGTGCCCTCTCTGGCATTTCTTTAAAATTGGAACCTGATTGTTCTGACTTTATAGAAGACCAGCAATGAAATATAAAAAAATTGTACCAAATAATTTTCAAAATACAATTATTTAATAAATAAACATTTAACCAATTTTTTAATAAATAATTGATACATTGTTTATTATTGATAATTAACTAATAAGACAAGTATTACTCTGATAATTGGAGATTTAAAAATACCAAAAATTAGATTTTTTATCTAATAGTATATTTTTAAAGTCATATAAAATTAACTATTACAGAAACTGAGAATCAAAATACTTAGGAAGTTATCAGGAAAAGGTAAAAGTCCTTATTTGTGTTTGCTGACTGTGGGATGGTTGATTTTAATGACATGTTATAGGCAAGCTACAACTTAATAGAAGAATAAATCCAATACTTGGTGGAAATATGGAGAGCATCTTCAAGGATCCTCTTACCTAGTAAGGGCATATATATGGGTACTTGATTGTGATGGAATGCTCAGAGTGAAGACTGAGCAGGTCCAGCAGCAGCACCTTCACACAGATGTGGATTCTGGGTGAAACAGACCAAAAGGCAGCATTTACTGCCCCTGTAATTTCCTCGTAGCGCAGGTTTATTTGTTCTTTTTGGTATCTTGGCCTTTCGTGATAGCTCACTCCCTGTACCATCCCCCTGTCACTGTGCCCTAATTCTAAAACAGAAAACCAAACAACTCTTCTTCACCAAAACCTGTTGACGGTGCTATTCCATGCCCACCCGATTTCACTTTTTAGCCTAAACACACACACACACATTTACAGATAGTAGGGTCTACCCTTGTGACCTCACATTAGAATGGTCACTTCTCTTCCTGAGCTAACTCCTGAAAAGAAATGCCTGGGTCAGATGGCATTTAATGACGTTAGCTATATATACATTTACCTAACTGTTCCACTACCATGTGAGCTCAGGGTAGCAATGTGTATACCTTTTTCTTAGTTATCTTTATTGTTTTGTAGGTAAGTGATGAGTGAGAGTTAATAAATCAATGATTTTTATCAGTCTATCCAAACTATTGAAACAAAATACCTGTTCTCTTCCACAGATCTGGAGGTCTTTAGACATCCCAGGGGCTGTTAAGTCATAGCATCACTTCCACCTCGACTCCAGGGTTGGTGCTGAGGTGGAGGTGACATACTTTGCAGTGTACAGCTAGACCAGACCTGCTTAGGTCTTGATGCTCAGAGTTGTTTCAGTCTCATCACTAAGATCTTAAATATTGAGATGGAGCACCTGCCTTCTCTCTCACGTGGAGCTCTGTAAGCCTGTAACATTTCTTTCTCTACAACAATCAACATATGTATTGAGACCTAAAGAGCAAAGAAGCACAAAGAAAATTTTCACTGATGCCAGTTGGTTAGATTGGTATTTGTGTAAAAAGTATACCCATTTGAGAGAGACTGAAATAATATTACTTAGATCCTGACCTATATTAGACACTATTGTTATATATTGTATGCAAGATAATCTGTTTAATCAGTGTGAATTCTTATGTGGTTACCTGGCAGAAGATGATAAATATTAGATCTTTTCAAAAAATTAAGTCTCAAATTTATTGCCATAAAAGGTATTTTTGTCAGTATGTATACTGAATGCTACTTAATAGCCTTTATTCTGAAAAAAGAAACAGCCATACTAATGAATTAACTGTTCTGGCATATTACATTATATAACCAAAGACAATTTTCCAGAAATTAAAAAATGCAAAATTCCCATTTGTTCAGCATTATTGTTGCCATTATTCTCCATTACTGTGAGAAGCTTATAAACACATCGAGTTTTTATTATTAAAGTATAATATTGAAGATAAAAATGTTCATAAAATAAATACTGATAAACTCACATTAAGAACACATTGTAGCTGGGCGGTGGTGGCACACGCCTTTAATCCCAGCACTAGGGGACAGAGGCTGGCGGATCTCTGTGAGTTCGAGACCAGCCTGGGCTACAGAGTGAGTTCCAAGAAAGGTGCAAAGCTACACAGAGAAACCCTGTCTTGAAAAACCAACCCCCGTCCCCCCGCAAAAAAAAAAAAAAAAAAAAAAAAAAAAAAAAACCCACATTGTAATTCCAAAAAGTCTCACTTAGCCTTTGCAAGCACATCTCCTCAGCCTGGGCTCTAACATTCTGCATGAATACTCCCCATACTGCCACTCATTGTGCTTTATATACACATATATGAACCTCAACAATTCTCCTCTAGGGTGTGTCTTTTTAAATTTCATAAATAAAGACTCAAAATATAGGTATTCTTTGCCTTGTTCTTTGCCTTGTTCATTGTTGTATATAATGACTTTTACTTATTAAATATCCTGCTTCTCTCTCATGCCTCTCCCCTCTCCTCTCCTGTTGCAGCACATCTTTCCAAATCTCCTGGTAATGTTATGGTGTTTCTTGCCAGGAGCCATCCCCGGCAATGGATGGTCCTGCAGAGGGTGTAAGGAGTCAGCAGGAGAAGAAAGTGAGCCAGGCCATGGTGGTCGGGAGAATCTTGCAACCTGACTGACTAGCAGCCAGAGTGTTTCTTTATTTACACAGAATTTAGTTAGCAGGGATACATTCATGATGTTCCAAAACATAGATCATATCATTTTTGGTTTTGGACATGTGTTTCACTTCCTTTTGCTCATCGTTTAGTCATCATTAATAAACTATGACAGAACAGAGTTATCATTTCCAATCATTTTTCCAAAAGTTTTGACATCATTAATAAATGAAGTTATCATTCTTACTCATGAAACCCATAACCCAATTTTTGAGAATCTAGAGGCATATGACAGCCTGTGCTCAGGTTCTTTGCTTTGGTTGCTCCAAGGACACTAGACCAAAACAAAAATCTTCAATCACCCTGGGCATTTTGCCATGTCCCAAGCAGTGTATTATTAACTCTTAGTCGTCAGAGTACCCAGGAAAAATCCTCAGGATAAAGCTGCTGCAGTTATTATTCAAATTCTGGCATAATACAATCAGTGTTCACATATCTTTATACAATTTGTCTATATGACTAATTCTGGCATTCTGTTGTTCCTTGGCCATATGACATTATAGTGGCTCTACATGAGCTAATTTCTAAGAGAGGGAGGTCCTAACACCTCATACTTTTATCATCTTTCCGCTCCATACTTTGCTCATCAATAGGGCAAAGTTGTATGCCATGTAATTGTCTCAGTGTACAGTGGGAAGAGCCTTGTAATCTGAACACATACAATTCCTCTAGCCCACTGAATCTTGTTGATCTTTTTAATTTTACTTTGTTTTGAATATCTTGTTCCTGTGTAAGTACAGGGACAGATGTTTCAAGAATGTCTAATAGCCTCATGAAGAGACCTCTGGCTTCTTTCTGTGTTACAACCTCCAAGGCATAAGGAAGACCTTCAAGTAGATAAGGATATCTCTCTAAAAGTGTGGGGGGGAATAGTATGTTCAGGACTTTCCTGGGTAAGCTTAGAAGCAGCATTCCTAGGAGAAGGCATAAATGATTCATAAGAAATTTTCTATCAATCCAATATCCTCAAATTATACAAATATTAAAAGGGCCCCAAGTATGTAAACAGGTGGAGATGAAAGCCAAAGGTGGCATGGCAGCCATCATGTGGCTCAGCTCTGTTGGATCAGTGTCAAGCAGCTGTGCTGGCTTTATGACTGCTGCCATTCCATTCGATATGATTATGCCATTTCTGTACTGGAACATGGATACTTTTCAATGTGACATTCCTCCCATAACAAGCATTATCTGTCAGTAATCCCTCAGGGAGGGGTGGTGCCTCAGGAGCTCCTCATGATCCATGCTGAAATGTTGATGGTTCTGACATTGCGCAGGTCTTATGCAGTGAGTTCATGAATGCAAAGTCCTTGTCATGCTCAGATGTCTGTTGACAGCACACCTCCCATGCAATTTGTTCTCACATGCTTTCAGCTGCCTCTTCTGTGGTTCTTTCTGAGCCTTGGAGGGGCAAAATCCAATGCACCATTTAAGGTTTATCTCAAGACATGTAGTACAGCTTGTTCATTTTTGCTGATGTGTATAACAGATTTTTAAAAATACAACTTGCATATACGAACATTTGAATAGTATCTCATTCTTGCTGTCTCCATCTCTCTGTCTCTGTGTCTCTCTTCTCAGTCTCTGTCTCTGTCTCTCTCCCTCTCTCTCTGTCTCTCTCCCTCTCTCTCTCTCTCTCTCTCTCTCTCTCTCTCTCTCTCTCTCTCTCTCACACACACACACACACACACACACACACACACACACACGCACGTGCTTTTGTTAATAATACTACCATGGACTTACTGTGTCATAAGAAATAAGAGTGCTCAGATTTCTTACATTTTTTTGAAGCATACTCTATTACTAGATATATTACTAGAATCCTTGTTTTTCTATATTCTTATATCTAGTCAAATAAGAAATCAAATCTTGTAGTAATTATTTGTATTTATTTACTAATGACATTTGTGATGCTTTTGTATATTTATTGACTGTTTATATCCTTTTGTGATCAATGTTTGCTTGATTTTTGCCTGTTTTTCTTGGAGATTCTTTGTCTTTTGTGTTATCTGTAAGATGTTCCTCTATGAATTCTAGATACAAAATTTTTGTTAATTATATTTGTTGTCAAATACTTGCATTGGCTTATGGTTTTGTCTTTTCACTATTATTTATGATATTTGATAAGTAAAAATTATATTTTAAGCGTTAAGTTTTACATTTTTATGGACTTTAATTTTATGAAAAATAATTTCCCATTATGAAATCTTGAATTTTTAAGGTGTTGTATATATTATTATTTCACTCAGCGTTAGTCTGCCATGAGAAGACTTTATTCATGTTATTTGTACAGACTTAGGCTTCACCAACCCCCACCAGGATTCATTCACTACATCAGTGAAACATACTGACTAGTCTATTGTTTCTCCGCAAATGTATGAAACTTGATTTTACCTAAGCCAGGACTTCTGATGTGCATGGATCCATTTCCCTGTTTTCCAGTCTCTATTTTAGCTTTTGAAAGTCAGTATGACACTAACTTGATTTTCCGAGCTTTGGGACTAATGTCTAGCAATACAAGGGAGCTTGACTGACTTTTCTCCTTTTATTATCTTAGAATCCTATGGTTTTGCTTCGTTCCATATAAATTGAATTTAATTTTATCTGAGAAAGAATTAGTACCTTGATAATATTGAGTTCCCTGTCCCAATACATACCCTATATACTTAGTTCATTTTTAATTACCTTTATTACTGTTTTATTTATTTCTGTCTCTACATCTCAGGCTTATATATCTTATATTTTATTGCTTTATAATTGATAAGTGTTTTAAATGATGAACCTAATTATTCCAAATGTTTGTTTTATTATATAGTAGCTTAAACAAATTCTGTATATTAACATGATCACAAAAGAACTAATTGAAAGTTTTACTAAATGAAATAACTTGAAGAGTATGTGGGCTATTACAATGTGCTGCACTACCCTTACATATACACAGTTTAACAATATTTTAAACCTTCCTCTGAGTAACACAAAGATCTTAGATTGCTTTGACTGTAATGTCTGTTTCAAATTATGTTTTTTTTATGTTTTTCAGTTTATTCCTGACTCTCTCTCTCTCTCTCTCTCTCTCTCTCTCTATATATATATATATATATATATATATATATATATATATATATTTTTTTATTTTTCCACAGTCAACTATGTTTCTCCTTTTCCTTTCTTCTTTAAACATACTTACTTAGAAACCTTTTGTGATGATTTTTTTCTACTTAAGAAATATTTTTGTCATTCTTTTAATAGTAAGTCTTTCCCCTAGGCATCATGGGGAATAGATATTTCAGTTAATTCGTGCTGTTAACATCTCTGTTATCACACATTTTAATCAGATGAGGTTCCTCACTATATCCTTTATTTCATGTCTATTCACCCGTTCACCCTTGTGTGTATACATATTGTTTATGTATATGTACATATATTTCTTATCCATAGTACTCTAAATAACTTGCATAAGGTTTTTTAGTTTTTCCAATCATCTACAGCTGAAAATAGTCTTAACTTTATCAATAAATTTCCATATTGTATATACATACACACACACACACACACACACACACACACACACACACACACACACTGAGTTAGAGCTTAGGCAGATGGCTTGAATTTCTTACATTGTTTCATAGAGAATATGGCCAGTATATAGCCATTGTATAGAAACTAGCTGTTATGTAAAAAAAAATCTACAGTGAAAAATTCAGAAAGAATACATTTTAGTATTACAATTTAAACTCAAAACTTGATGTAGACTGATTTCACTGTAGCAAAAAATATTAGAAAATTTAATTTCTCTATGTGCTTCAATAAAAACTCAGCAAAATTTCAATTTTCATGGTGTTACAGTAAATTAAGAAGTTATTGTTTGCCAAGCAATAGAAGATCAATAGATCAAATAGTGTTACATATTACCTTTGCATAAAATTTGAAGTGGTTACATTTGAGAGAACATAGGCTGGAAGATACAGAGAAGGATCCTGAAATGCTATCTCCTGGTACCTCTCACTCAGGCTGAACTGTTTACTGCAGATAGACTCAGGGAGAGGGAAAAACATGGTCTTCAGTTGTGTGTCCATTGATAATCCTACCATATTCCGATGGACAGGTGTGGTGGCATTGTGTTCCCCAAAATATTGTGTACCCTAATAAACTTATCTGGGGTCAGAGAACAAAAAAGCCACTAGATACTTAGGATAGGCTGTGGTAGCACACACCTTTAATCTTAGCATTCCAGAGGCAGAAATCCATTTTTTCAAGGATACAGCCAAGCATGATGACTCACGCCTTTAATCCCAGAAAGCGAGCCTTTAATCCCAGGGAGTGGTGGTAGAAAGCAGAAAGGTATGTAAGGCGTGAGGACCAGAAACTAGAAGCATTTCGCTGGTTAAGCATTTGGCTGGTTAAGCTTTTAGGTTTTGAGCAGTACAGTTTAGCTGAGAGCCATTGGGATGAGGACACAGAAGTTTCCAGTCTGAGGAAACAAGACCAGCTGAGAAGTTGGCCAGGTGAGGTTAGTTGTGGCTTGTTCTGTCTCTCTGATCTTCCAGTGTTCACCCCAATACTTGGCTCCAGGTTTGATTTTATTAATAAGACTCTAAGATTCCTGCTACAGATAGGTCCATTCCATGAGTCACATCTATGTCTCTGGTTAAAATAAATAGCACCCCCCCAAAAAAAGTCATTAGTCTTCATTAGTGTTCATTCTACCATATACAAATCTATTATTCAAATATAAGAACCCTACAATATGCCAGTTTCTGACTGCTCTATTGACAATAACATTAAAGAATAATGATATTCAGGATCTATTGGGTCATAAAGGATTAAGAATGTTTAGTGATGTTGTTTTATTTCAAAACTACGTAAGAGTTCTTGGAGTCATCAAACACAGACAACCGTCCTATGAGAGGTAGAGAGGTTGGGTGTGGTAATGCACACCTGTAATCTTCACCACTCAGATGCTAATGGAAGAGGATTGTATGAGGCAAACCTTAGCTGTGTGACAAAACTCTGTTTCAAGAAAAGGGAAAGGAGATATAGAATGTAAAGTAGGAATACATACTTTGAAAATCTCATTTGATTGAATAGGGGTAGAAAAATGAACAAAATATGTCTAACTTTGTAACAATGTGAAAAATACAAATTTATGTCATGATGACAAGTCCCTCATAATTCATTGTTTCAGTGAATCCCTATTACTCTGCCTACAGCACTTCTGAAATGTTATGCAAACATGAAATGTTACCTTATGACAGTGTTGCATAAGATGGCATATGATTGTAAAATAAATTTTAAGTATTACATTCAGCAAGATACCATTGATTAGATTCCTATCAACTATTGAGTAGGCATCTCATATACCCAGAAGGTACTGCTTATCTAAAAAATACTCATCATGTTGTAAGGAAGTTATCACTGGAGATTTCCATTCTCACTAGCATTTCTATTCATGAAGTTCATGAGATCATACAGTTCGTTCAATCCAATCTCAGAAGCTACAAAGGGAATCTCTGTGTGCATATGTAAGCTGCCAGCATTTACTTTGGCAACAAGACTAGTGTGTTACTAACATAGCCTTTCCTTAAAAGTGAGGAAGGTAAATTTTGACTTTTTTTTAAACTTTACTAAAGTTACCTAGGTTCATTTGAAATCATCTTTAAAACAGTAGTGATAGGTAATGGGGGTGACATACCTCAAATGGGACATAATAAAGTCATGAAAGTTTAAGAGAAATGTTTAATTAGTCTTTGAAATTTTGTGTTGAATTTTTGAAAGGTAAAATTTCTTCATTTGTTTTTGAAATATGTAATTCACATAGTTACTGAAATCCTTGAGTCTTACAGAGGAAAAAAATGAACTTCTAGAAAGGTACCTACTTGATTAACGGCTCCTCGACTCTATTATCATTACTGGAATTACTGTGGTTGAGGCTAAGTATGGCCCGAAGCAATACTACAGTTTTAGATGTATTCGTTGTCCATGCAGAGCTCATCAGCATAGTATTGAGGAAGGATAGGGTCTTGTCTGTTATAGCTGTTCTCATGACCTGGCCATGTAAACTGTTTTTTCTTAAGATAGTCTATCATTACTATGTGTCAAAGTAGAAGGATTGAAACAACTACTAAATTATCCTGCTGACTCTCTTCCATAGCCAACACTTCCACGAATGAGCCTGACCTCTGTGAGGGCTTGAGAATCATAAAAGTCACTGCTGTGGATTCTGAGCAGAAAAATACACTTGGATGCCTGTAGAAAAACAGGATGAAATATGATGGTTTTAAAAAGCAGGGTACTAACTCAGTAACCTGGGAAGAAGAAACCTTCTAAAGCTACCTTCTAAATCCTTTCTCTTCTTACCAGAGCTAAGAAACAAAAGAAACTCCCTAAATAACTAAGAAAAGAAACACTTCCTTCTATCTTTTTTTAAAATATTGAATATATACAAAATGTTTGTTTGTTTTCAGGTAAATGAAATAACAAAATAGTAAGCTAATTTATATAGAATTTATAGGCTTTTCTTTCAGATTCAGTCATCTTCTCTCAGAAAAAGATGGGGGAAAAAGAATGACCATTGCCAATAAGGGAAAATAAAGGAAGCTTTGCTTTGACTACAAGTGCAATAAAATGGTCAACAGATTAAACAAGACTAAGAAAATGAAAATTGAATACACATGACAAGGATCTGAGAGCTGGCACTGGATATATATGAGAAGGGGGCACAGCTGGAGTCCTAAGTGACTTTCTGCAAGCAGCAAAAACAATCTGTGCAAAAGCATCAGGAAAAGACAGTGAGATTAGTAGCTGGACAAGGCACCCAGGCATAATTCAAGCTGAATATAATGTTCTTGCATGCCTTTTTGTTTTGCAAAAGCAGAACTTGAAGCAAGGGTTTCAGTGCATGCAGTTTATTTAAGAGGAAATTCCAAGAAACAAAATCAAGCATGAGCTAAAAGTGAGAAAGGAAAAGAGAGAATTGTGATAGATGACCTGAGTGCTAGTGTGGGAAATAAGAACTTGTTTCTTACTGAAGACTCTTAAAACACCAAGTGGAAGACACTCATAATTTTCTTACAGAGTGAAAAGAAGCTTAGACCTTTTTCTATGGGCTTCTGCTGTCAGGACATTGAGTGTTCTAAGGCCTCTCAATTGTATCTGTGTTGTTGGAGTATACTTTCCAGTCTTTAGGAAAAACAAGCAAGAACAAATACTTGTTTGATAATAAAATTGACAATATGAAGTGAAATCAAGTGTACTAAGGTGTGATCTGTATGAAATGGTTGTTACACACACATATATATTTCCCATGAAATGGTTATTATTATTACTGCTTTATCAAGGATGGTCTAGCTAGTGACAAGTAGAATTATGATTTGAATTGAATAATTTGTTTCCAGAAATTCTATTCTCACTACACAATAATTATCCTTCAAAAAATATTAGCAAAAACCAAAAGATTTTTTTCAGAAAAGAAATTTAATTCTAAAAATTTTATGTATAAAATGTCAAACCAGTATAGCATATATAGAAGCTGGACCAGTGCTACTCTTGATACTGTCATGTATGCTTTGTAGATTGCACACTAATAGACTCCATGAAAAATGTATCCACATCATAGTCTTTATAATGACTTTTCTGTTGCTCCCTGCTACAGTACATCCATGGTCTTACAACAAACTCCAGCAATTCTTTGGGTTGTCTTCTGTTTTTCTTTAATTATTATTGTTTTATATCTATATATTGTTATACATACATATGTATATATATATATTTCTGAGGCCATTGTATGTTGCTCTTATGCACAAATTTTTAAGTTTGATCACTTAGTATTTGCTATTGGATAACCAGTTTTGGAGATTATCTCTGGGGAATACTAATTTTGCTCTTTCAACTGTCATTAATTGCTAGTAGCTTTTTATCTGGGACTGGGTCCTCATGAGATTTCTCCATCCATGTTGGCATGTCAAATTATGTTGTCATTGTTCAACTCCTGTTCAGGCCATCAACTGTTGCGTTTTCATGGGTTGTAGCTACCCTGTCATATATAGAAGACACTGTCTCACAGCAGATATCCTGGTCCTCTGGCTCTTACAATCTTCAATGTTCCCTGAACCTTTGGTGTAGGGGTTGCATTATCGAAGTATCAACTGGGGATTGGGTACTGTCTTAGTTTGGGTTATTAGTGCTGTGATGAAACACTATAAGCAAAGGGTCCTGGGGAGGAAAGTGTTATTTTTACACATCACAGTTCATCATCAAAGGAAGTCAGGACAGGCACCCTGAGACAGGAGCTGATGAGGAAGCCACAGAGGAGTGCTGCTTACTGGTTTGCTCCCCATGGCCTGCTTTCTTATAGAACCCAGAACCACCAGCCCAGGGATAGAACCACCCATAATAGCATGGGCCCTCCCCCATCAATCACTAATTAAGAAAATACCTACAGCTAGATATTTTGGAAGCATTTTCTCAATCAAGGCATACTCCTCTCTGATGACTCTAATTTGTGTCAAGTTGATATAAAACTAGCCAGTAAAGGTACCTCATGGTCAGATGTTCTCTACAGTCTGAGCAATTGTGGCTTTCTCTAATAGTGTCTATCTGCTGCAAAAGGAGGTTTCTTTGATGGTGAGTAAAAGCTATACTTCTCTGTATGTACAGAGATGAGTAGAGGAATGGAACTGGGAACTATACTGCTTTAGGAAAGTGGCAGTAGCAGATTCTCCTTTGGGTTTCATATTCTTAGCAGTCTTGAGTAGTTGGTTAGGTTTACAGTACTAGGCATGAATTTCCTCCTATGGCATGGGTGTTAAGTCAAATTAGACATCTATTGGTTATCACTAAGATATAAGTGCCACTATTTCACCTTCGGGGCTACCTTGCTACGCTGGTCACTCTTGTGGTTAATGAAGGTCGCAGCTTGGTAAGACTGGTGGTGGCTTTTTCTTCCTTGGAAACTTGCATAGCATTTTCCAATACAATAAGAGCTCGTCCTTGGGGAGAAGGCACCTAAGTTAGTTCCAGGTCAATTTTGCCAAGTGCTGTGACTGAACTGTGTAGTGTTTTTGGAAGTTATGATTTACCTTCAAATACTGGGAGGCAACAAAGAACAACTGCAACAGCTTATGTTGTTTTGGGAGTCTCTTGGACTGCCCAGACCAACAGCTCCAAGAATGTTTTCCATGCCTAGAACATGGCTTTTGTTGGCTAGAATATGCCCCATGGGAGAAACGTTATCACTCCCTACTACTATAATTTTATAAATGTGTGTGTGCATATGTAAAGGAGAAAAAATGTATTTAATTGGTGATAAAGTCAATGTCATCCTGTTTTACATTTCCTTGATCAATAGATGAAATGGACCTATTCACCACTCTGTGGTAATTACAGCTGTTCTATAAGTTCTGTATTAATATTCTTATCCTGTGTGTGAAAAAAACAGATTGTATCATATTTCATTGGTACAGTTGCATATATGGAACAAGGAACACATTCCTTATTCATCACAATTATATTAGTTTGCATAGGGTGGCGATTACTACAAACTACAGACTGATGGTTATAAACAATGCAGTTAAAGATGAAGAACATCTCAGAAGGCTCTTGGGCCTCACTTCTTAGGCTCCCAGCGGTTCTTTCTGGGGCATACATTATCTCTTTTCTTTATTTTGTCTGGGTCCTAATCTCCCCTTGCTTATGATGATATCAGTCTTATTAAATTCAACCTGCCTGTATGATCTCATTGAACCTTATTGTTTTTTAAAACCCTATTTTCAAATGTTGTCATCTTAGGAGATTTTTCACTATTAATTGATCAACATGAAATTTTAGTTTATACAGTATCCCACCTTATGGCATCAAAACTCCTACTCAAATGTTGACACTGTAGAAAGTATATTGTTTTGTTGTTACTTTTGTTGTTAGTTGGTTTGGTTTGACTTTTGTTGTTGTTATTGTTTGTTTTTCTCATTGTACCAGCACAGAATTTTAGACAAAGAAAAAAATACATATAATTATTTTGATTGGTTAACCATAACATTGTCATAAAGGAAAACAAACAAAGAACAGAGTAAATGGGTAATGAGTGACCTTCTAGAATGCTTCTGCAGAGGACTGGATGTGCGGACACCCTGAGGTCCTGCTGTGGTGGAGACTGCATGCTGTGGTGGAGACTGGGTGTGCCCTTCAGGAAGGATTGCTACTCCTTAGAAAGTGATTTCAAGCTTCTGATGAACAAGTCTGGGGGATATGATACAATCCTCTTAGTGGTTATTTCGGAGACAGTCATGTTTCCAAAGAAAGGATTTTATGATCTTGTTGGTTGTCAGCCCCACCCCAACTTCAGTCTCACCTAAACAGTTGGTCCAGGTAAATTGACCCAGGCTTCCTACTAAGTAACTGACCATCAGAAATCAACCTAGGGCCTTAAATTGTAATAATTCATTTTTACTAGGGAACAAGACTGTGTCTTGAATAATTTTTCTGTTAATGTGTTCTTTGACAATTTCGTATATGTATTTAATGTATTCTGATAATTCTCCCTCAACCCCTTCTTATCTCTCTCCCATCCCTATGAGCCTGACTGTCTTCCTACAGGTCGTTTTCCAATGCTCATATCTTTTGGTTTCATTTTGTGACCCACTGAGTTTAACCAGGGTCATCTGTGTGAACATGAGTATGGAGCTATTCAATAGAACTTGGTGGGTACTTGTTAAAATTTTATGATGAGCCTATCAAAAAAAGAGGTGTGTAAGGCCCATTATTAAGATAGTGGTTTAGATAAATTATTTTAAATACTCTCACATACTTACTCAGCATCACATGATATAATAAATCATAAATACAAACTGTAGCTTTCAACCTTAAGTAAACTAATTTTTTTTCTACCAATCATTTACTGATGATAATCACAAGTGCTCTTTCTCTGTGTTGTAATATAATTGACCATATTTTTCTTCAATTCTCATATTTTCGTTTAATTAAGATTAACAGTAGCTGGTCCAAAAGAAAGTGCAAATAGGACCTGTTAAAATGTTACCAGTGAAATCCTATTCAGCTGGAAACAAAAATGAAATCTGCAGGAAAATAAAATGGAAAAGATGAACACCGTATGTTCTGATGTGTGGATCCAAGCTTCTAATTGTTAGGCATGTGTATCCAAGTTGAGAAAATATGGGTAAAAACCAGGAAACCAGAAAGGTGCCCACATGACTGGAAAAAATTAAAATGAACTTTAACAGAAGTGGTAGAAGATGAAAAAACAAACTGGAATGGGCATATTGGAGATAAAAAGGTATAACAGAGAAGTGGGGCAGGGCATGAGGGGAGACTCAGTGAACAGCGATCCACCAAATTGAAGTATGTATAAACACTCCACATGAAAACATATTATTTGTTAACTAAATTTAAAATTTTAGTTATAATACACTGAAGAGTTGGCCTAAGATTCCCAGGCTTAAGACATTTCTGTTGATTTTCTCATTCATATTCCCAGTGGACCTATTAAACAGAATCAGATCTCCACACTACTCTATCAGAGACTCAGGATCAAACAGGCCGTCTAGGGATGGGGAGTTAGAGAGTTTAGAACTGAGACTAGACACAAAAGTTAAGCCTAGTCAACCACACACTGAAACATAGACTTTAGAAAGTACTTGTGGGTGCTGGTCTTAGTCATATAATGTTGCTGTGTTCTCTAAACTGAAGACATCTCTAGCTGCTGAGCTGCTGGTGACTTAATCTAAATAGTACAACCTGACACCTCCATCATGTACAATAAGCCACGATACCTTGCAGCATCCGCTGCACAGCATGCATGTCCATTTCTGCCATAAGGTTAAGATTATTTCTAATAAACCTCAAAGCACAAGGGAGATCTTAAAGAGATCTTTATCCACTATAAAATTTGGTAGAGGCTTGATCATAGGCTGTGATACACATTAATAATGTTTTATGAATCTCACTGAAAGCTCCTTCTGTATCTTTGGGAAAGATTTAGCTTAAAAAAAAATTCCCTGAAGGATATTACTCATCAGACTATTGAAATCTAAAGTCATTTTTAAGGGCAGATGCATTCTCTATTCAGGAGGCTAATGTTAAAACAAGTTATTGTTAATAATATGAAGAAAATGTGAAAGTATTCATTATTTATCATTCATTAAAGAGATTTCTAATTAGTAAAAGAATCTTATTTGCATATGTTGTATTTTTTATAAATAACACCATTCAAATTAGAATGAATTTCATTGCTTAAAAACAGAAATTATTTTAATAAATAAAGTATCAGTGTTAAACTATAATTGTAAATAAATAAATCATTTTTCTTAGGCAAATTTTACACAAACCTATGTGAAAGATTCAATTTAACACATTAATTAATGAGGGAACTGGTGATGTTTTATCAGATTTGAAGAAAAATAAGAAGCTAAGAGTCTATTTATAGGTAACTTGTTCAAGAAACATTAGGATAAGATGTAAATCATCATTTTCTATAATGCTAACTGGTTGATTTCTAAGAGGTCATCAATATTTATGATGATATCTTTCACTAGACAAGTTACTTCAGTCTTTCTGGAAGAAAGCTATGAGTCTGGCTTCACCAACAGTGACATCATGGCTAACAAAACCTGTCAATAAGACATCTTTAGATGTCCTTATCCTGTGTGCTATAGGAAGATTGTGCTGCCATCTTTTGTCTTAAATTATTGCACTTTTTCTAATTTAAATTTCTAATAATATATTTTGGCTTAACTCCTCAAATTTATACAGCAAATAATTCTTGTCTTCTTTTCAACTTAACATAAGTTCAAAGTGTAAATAAAAAAAAAGTATCTTCAAATTGCTGACAGTGTGAGAGGGAAATAAGGAGACATGTACAATATTATGACACAAACATAGAGGGATATGAATAAGTGGCAGCCAGATTTTGAAATGGGCCAAGCATTTTAGGTTTGGGTCACTAGGAAAAAGCCTTAGGTAAATAACATGGACTAACCCTCACTGAAGAATGGGATGTATGGAAAATACTTACTTAATGTAAAAAGAAAAAAATGTCCCCACCCTTTTCAAATGTAGAATTGGTACCCCTGTCTTCATTTGTAAATGGGCAGTTTTATACATGTTAATCTTAAAATAGCGCATTGCCATCTGCACCTTTACTTGCTGTCTACTAAGCAACCCTATGTGCATGCCCAGGTTTCAGATTTTGGATATAGAAGCAAATAAATGCAGAGGGATCAATTATATATACACTATTGTACAAAGTATGGGGGAGGGGACATCTGCATCGGAATTAGGCCTGTTCCAAAGGCAGACACCTCAGACCTCTTGCCTTATCCTGTCAGCCCCCGCCCTCTATAGCCCAGCAGTGATAATGCTGAAGCAGTTACTTGCTTTACTTAACCATAGGAGCTAGTAGCAAAACAAGTGTTTGACCAGCTGTTTAGCAGTCTTATCAAGAGTGTGCCTTAAGTACCCCAGTAAGGAGGGAAGTGCTAACGTCTCTAACATACCAAATTATGGAAGAGCCCTGGTTAGAATGAAGTTAGCAGAAGCAAGACTTTCTAATGCTGTTTAAAATACAGTGCAGCTTGTGAAGCACAATTAGCTGACTTATGTTTATTGTTACTGAGTAACACACAAGCATATCTTAATGAGTTAAAATGCTAGAGAATAAAATTAAAAACAAAATACTTCTCAACTCAGAAATTCTGTCCATGAAGTGGGAAAGAAGCCCCTTGTTTTACTGAATGAACTTTAATCCTGAATGTGATGACGATCAATTCACTAACATAGGAAATTCACACCTTCTAGAACCAAACAAATAGGATCCAGTCCATGTATTTCTAAGTAAATCAAAACCCTCCTTTCAAGTAAGAACACATTAAAACACCATTGTCTAGGTGTAATTTTTTAAACAAAAGATAAAATTTGAATCACGTTTTCATCTACCTCAATTCATATAGTTGGTGCTAAATGATCATGGAATATTTTATATGATGAACATTTTGTTCATCATGTTTGAAATTAAGATGCATTTATCAAAATAATATATAATTATAATTCACTTTCCTTCTATGTAGCACCAAAAACTATCATATATAAATAACTATATCTTAACCACTAGACCACCAGGGAGCGTTAAATAACTATATCATAATATTTAAATAAAATAACATCTAATTTTCAGTTTTAAAAGGCTTTGAAGTAAAAATGAATATAAATCCATATTTTAAGATGTTTTTATTTACAACAAATTACTCAACAATGATCTATGCTTGTGAGATATATATGAAAATTATTTTGTAATTTTAGAATCACTAAATTACTCATAATTTCTTTGAGTGTGTTCTTAACCCATACAACCATTTAAACCAGTGGTTCTTAAACAGTGGGTCATGATCCCTCTGGGGGTCAAAAGACCCTTTCACCAGAGTCATCTAAGACTATTGGAAAACACAGATATTTACATGATGATTCCTAACAGTAGAAAATTAGTTATGAAGTAGCAATGAAAAATAATTGTATGGTTGGAGGTCACCACAAAATGACCCTGTTTTAAAGGGACACAGCATTAGGAAGGTTGAGAACCATTGATTTAAACCCTGAAATTGTGAGGAAATTAGAATTGTAATTCTCTATATTTTAACAGAAGTTCTTAGTGGATATATGCAAACAATTATCTTTACATCTAGCTTTTCAGATGGAGACATTCCAAGTAGGATGTGTGTGATGGCGAAATCTAGCTCAAAACGGATTCTGTGATATGGTTCACAACAGGTCATGTACTAGCTCAAGGATGTGCTGCCGAAGTAACGGATCGTGGATTTGCAACATGTGCTGTGGAAATTAAAGCCACTGTGGAGTAAAATAAAGGTACCAACTATGGCTTAGGTTTCCAGCATATGAAAATTTTTCCTGTAAATTTGTATAAACATCATACTTAAGAAGTAGTCTCTTATCGGTTTCTTTTACTCTTGCAAAGAAATGATAGTTGAACCAACAGTAAGGAAATGGCAAAAGTGCACCCTCTGTGAAACACTTCTGTCCTTCATAAAGTGACAGACGGAGACGTTTTCTCAGATTTGGTCTTCATGCATTCACCCCCAAACACTGCATGTCCCATGGCAGTTAGTGAAAAGTGTTCCAAAATTACATAAAAATCAATTGACCTCAAAGGTGTTATAAAGATTTAT
The DNA here is from genome assembly GCF_949786415.1 of Peromyscus eremicus. Taxonomy (NCBI): domain Eukaryota; kingdom Metazoa; phylum Chordata; class Mammalia; order Rodentia; family Cricetidae; genus Peromyscus; species Peromyscus eremicus. Next base: position 41,215,674 of record NC_081432.1, on the reverse strand, counting down.
TCATATTTCTTAAGTATGAGCAGACATGTAAAGCACTTATAATATGTGTGATAATCTCCATAAACCATAAATTTTTGATTGATTTCTGTGGGGAAACTGTCAGTCACACTGTGTTTAATAGGCATATTATATACAAATTCAAAATTACTATAGAAAATAAACAATGACATATACGGTTTTAAAAACTAAACATTTAAGCTACATAAATTAACTGAAGTTCTTGTTTATTGAAAACATTTTTTCATTCAATATATTCTAATCATGGTTTTCTCTATAACTCCTTCCATATCTTCCCCACCTCCTACCAACCAAACATCATGCTCTTTCTTTCTCTTTAAAAAAAAAACAAAAAACAAAAAACAAAAAAAAACAGGCCAGCAGGGCAGTGGTGGTGCATGCCTTTAATCCCAGCACTTTGGAGGCAGAGCCAGGCAGATCTCTGTGAGTTCAAGGCCAGCCTGATCTACAGAGCGAGATTCAGGAATGGTACCAAAACTACACAGAGAAACCCTGCCTCAAAAAAAACAAAAACAAAAAACAAAAAACAAACAAACAAAAAAAGCAAGCAGGCAAACAACAAAGCAGAATTAAAAAAAGAAAAAAAATGCTAGAAACATACATACACATATACACACATTAAAATATAATATTAAAATCAAAATCTGAAACTATAATATACAAGCAAAAGGCCATTATTTGTTAACTTCTTTCATATACGTATATATTTTAAGAAACTTCTAAAAAATTGGTGTTTACGACCCCTCAAATGGCCCTTAGTGTTAGCTACATCTCCCTACTTAAGTTCTTTGCTTTCTAATAGTCTAATACTTAGATGCATCAGCCTTTTGGGAGAAAAATGCAGAGCATGTGTGATTTTTAACTGGCTTTATTGAATTCTAATGATATTTAATTCAGCCAACATTGACTAAAGAGTGACTAAGAGCAATGTGTCATGTTATAAACCTTAGGAAATATGAAATGAAAGAGACGAGGGAAATAAATACTCAGCTAAAATGTGCAGTGGGGATGAGAGAGCAACTCAGTGGTAGGTGACTTGTCTATCAGGCATGCAGCTCTGATTTTGATCTTTAACATAAGAAAGAAGAAAATGTGGGGCCCATGGGGAGGGTTACAGAGGAAGTTACATTAGCATAATGAAAACCATGGTTTACAAGTCTTCAGAATGGAACAAATTGGTATAACAAGAAGAACGTATAGACTTTATAGATGCTGAGAATATGTAGATGTCATTGGCTTTATCCTTTATCTATCACTAATTTCACTTTATTTCTGAGTTGAATTTCTATTTTGCAACATGAACTATTTTATTCATTGAGGTTAAAATGCAGAATGGCAAGACTCTTGCTGTCAGGCTATTCTGGTGTTACCTGACAATAAAATCAGCTGTAAAAACTGGGTGGGCTATTAACTGGAATGCTATCAACCTGCCAGTCAGTCTTCACAAGGATCACAGTAGGAGTGTGTAGGAAAATGAGAAAAAGAAAGCATTAACTGGCCTAGAATAAAAGGTAAATAAAGAAATGCAATATGGGCTAGAAAAGGCAGAGAAGGCAAAATCCATAGTGAAAATTATGGATTTATGAAAACAGTATTGAAGAAAGAAACACTGTATAGGGTTTTTCTTATAAAAGCCTATATTTTTATGAACCTGTTGTATAGTAGGTTTTTCCTTACAGAATATTAAAAGTGAGGGATAAATTAGAGAGGTGGGGTGAGAGGTTGGATGATGCCAGTTAACAGATCATTTTTTATTCCCAGGGAAAAGTAATACTAGGTTTTGAAAAAGATGGTAATTTGAAGCCTTTAAAATATATTTATTTCTGTCTGTGATCCAGTACTGTATTTCCTGAAGTCAACTGGGATCAGAATTATAAACTAAAGGCAGCCTCCTCTATTTATTCATCTCCCTAAAGGCAAAAGGATAAGTTTTTAAAATACAGACTTAAAACTGACTGAATACTTATTGTTTTCATTATCTCTAAGAACAACATTGTTGCATTGCCCATTTTAAACAATGTTTATTATCTGTAAGAAAAACATTGTTGCATTGTCCACATCAAACAAATGCAACAAAGGAAATCTGAGGTCATAATAAAAAGAAGTGAGACGTGGTATAATTCATCAAACAATTTACACTTTACCAATGATATTTTAAACCTGGGCTATTTGATAAAAATGCAGAATAACGATTAATGTGAATGTGATTCTAAATATATCATTCCAAGTCAGCTTCTTCATGCATGTGAAAATATAATAACCTATCAGTGCTTTATTATATATAATTCACATACTTTTCCCCTTTTAAGGTGTCTTGTGGATATTTTAAAAGTATCCGCAGCCACAAGCACTGTCTCATCACAGAACACTTGCTTTACTCTCAGAAAAAAAAAAAGAAAAAAACCTTTTTCTCAACAATGGTCAGCCCCATTGCTCACTCCCCCACTCTCTAACCTGCACTCATCTGCTATGGGTCTCTATTGCCTATCTGATTATTTTATACATGGAAAGTGGAATGCAATGCCAAAACTTTAGTGTCTGACTGCTTTCACTTGCTTAATACCTGTCTCCTATAAAATGTCATTTGTGTAAGAGGACTTTGTGGCTTTTGGAACACTGACAGTACACTATTTTACAGATATACCACATTTGATTTTAGTATTCATTGGTTGATAGATACTAATGTTCTTTCATCTTTGGTGATTACATATAATGCTTCTATAAACATCTGTGCACAACTTGTTATTTGGTTGTAATTTTCTCAATCATGTGTGCATAGACCTAACATCAGACAATGTGATATCCACACTTAACTATTTATGGAAACACCAGGTATTCTTCCAAAGTTGCTGCTTCATTTTATATTCCCATTAATGCTGTATAAAAGATCCCGACTGCTCCACACCCTTGCCAGCACCGGGAATGGGCATTTCGTTGTCAAGTCTGGCAGCATTTCAATCGGTTGCACGTAGTGGACTCTTCAGATCCTTAAACAGTTACAACACAACTACCAGCTCTGCCATGGAAAGCAAGTAGCGCTTCCCCCTCTCTCCTTTTGAAATGTGGATCACCTGGGCAAAGGTGATATGGACTGTCATTATTGAAAACATGTTTCAAATGTGAATGTTTGTGGCCCATTGAGTAACAGAAACATGTTTCCCACAGCTAGCCGTGGCCGGTCCCCACAGTGGTAACGAGTTTTGTTCTTCAGGATGTACGTCACCAGAATGTTGCATATGTAACAATGATTAGATTGCTCTGCTAAACTGGTGTTCCGACCTTATTTTGTCATAGGCGCCATTACAAAGAAACCTAGTATCTTTTGGGTTGGGCCTCAAAGAAAGCATGCTTCCAGTTAAAATCCAGCAGTAAAGTAATCAGGTTGCAATTCTGCATGCCACAGAAGCCAATGGCACACAGAGTAAGGTGTATATTGTTATGCAGTGAAGAATATAAATAATATGTATTCTCCATCTGTCAGTCTATGGAAAAAGGAACAATGTACTCTGCTTCAGTTGAAAGCTTGAATGCTGCGATCATAAACGTGTACAGTAGCTAATGATAGCCTCTGAGTAGTGTCATCCAAGAGAAAAATGGGGGAGATATGCGGGCCTTGCACTTAGTAGTTACTGAACAAATTAGAGTTCCATTTTCACATAAAAAGAAATCTCTTCAAGAAATTTTATGGAGGGCTGTGCCCTGATAGCAGAGCAATTACTGCTTCAGATGAGCATGTTTTATGGCAAATGCTGCCATGATGGTGCTTTTCAGTGCTATCTCTTGTGCATGATTCATAACGCTGTGAGGAAGATGTAATTGTGGGACTCATCTGGGAAGATGCAATCCATCCCTGTCTTAGTCAAACGCGTGGAAGTGAGCTCACCCCACAGTATCAGCACCAGGGCCGTGCCACTGATGACAAGCCAGGAAGTATCAATTAACGGGTTTGCTAATAAAATCAGAGGGTGACGTTAATCTTTGTAAAGCCGTGTTATTTTTCTACTTTGTTGATTTATTGTAAAACTAAGGATGAGATTTGAGGATCAAACTCGTTTCTGGCATGAATATTTTTAAGAGGTCTTTACAGAACATTTATCATGTAGAAAGCATGGTTGTAGAAACACAACCAGGCCTCACAGTGTTTATAGACCAGCTCCCCTCCCCCAGCAAAAAAAAAAAAAAGAAAGCCTAGTCCATCCATTCTTTTAGTGTTTTTAGAATAGTTAAATACTAGTAAGGGAGATTAATCCAAAAAAAAAAAAGAGCAAATTAAAGATGAGGCTGGTAGCTGATAGTTATAGGCTATTAGATGTTAGGTTCACCTTAAAAATGAAAACTACACACAAGTAACACTCTATGGACTCAACAGGTTCTATTTAGGAATATACATATGCATATATATGAATATAATAACAATTGGTGAAAGAAAAAGAAAAAGGGCCATGAATTTGAAAGAAAGTGAGGAGGGATATATGGGAGTATTTGAAGGAAGGGAAGGGAGAAATGTAGCAACCATACAATCTCAAAAATAAACAATAATAAAAATGAAGATATTGGTTTTCATTGATTTCTGTGGAACTAAAATATCCTGAGATTATAAAGCTTTGAATGCTATCAAGTCCAATGTAAATTCCTATTTATTGTGATAAAAATAATTAACTCTTTGATACAGTTCTGGAATAGAGTGAACAGACATGAAGTGATGGTCCCTGGTGGCCACTGAGGCCCTCCTGGTTGAGTTTCTTGCCTCTATTCCAGTTCGTGAAGTTTATTTTCTATGTGTTAGGACACGGGCCGAGTCATAGAGGGATTTCTCTTCCCCCACATAGAAGCACAGTAAGGATCTCTCTTCTCCTTAATTAAAGCTTCTGAGTCTCTTCAGCTCCTTGGGAGAGGCAGTAGACTCATTTGGAAAACAGCTACACCAATGCTCCCAGCCGTGCCCAGGCTAACCCATACCTGAGCAAAAATGGTAACATTTCCCTGAGCTGTTAAGGAAGAAGAATGGTTGCTTTATAGAAGGGAATGCTCTGCTCCATGCCTGTCTTTTGTCTCTACCAGAAAGATGCACAGGTGGCCACCAGTGACTCTGTGTAGGTGACCTCCAATATTGGTGAATGGCAGTAGTCTTTTGATATTTAGCATGTTTCAGGCATGTGTTAGTACTACCTTAAACTGTCCATTTTTGACATGTCTTCCCATCCTCCGTGTAATTACATCCTTGTATGAATGGGCAGTGGCCAGGCTTATTCATATGAAATTAAACATTTGCATGTCCTGTCCCACACTAAGACCCGGGTGCTTTGTTTTCATCATAGTGTGAATCTCTTTCCTTCAGTTTGGGTCTTTATTGAGACCATATGTTCACCAAATCAGTAGCTGACAGATGTCTGTCTATTGGTACATAAGAGAAAGATAGTTTCCAGAGTGAAAGGGTTGTGCAGGTGGAGAATTGTGTGCATTTGCTAATATTTTAAAAACTGCTAAAACTGGGGGACATAATGTGCACTTTGAATCATCATGTACACATACAATGACAATGCTTTGTTTCTAGTGATAGAGATGTTCTAACTTAACTATTATACTTTTCCCTTTTTTAATTTTTTTATGTGTATGAATATTTTTTCTGTATGTATGTATGTCTGTGCACCATGCACATGAGGTGCCCACTGAGGACTGAAAAGGACATTGGGTACTTGGACCTGGAGTTATAGATGGATGTGAGGGACCAATGTAGGTTCTGGGAATAGACCCAGATCCTGTGCAAGAGCATCAAGTGCTCTCTCTTAACTGCAAAGCCATCTCCCCAGCCCTTGTTCTTTTTTAAACTGTATTAGATTGTGATCATGTATAGTTAAATATATATATTTCCTTAATTCACTTTACTGTACATTTAAGATGTTATTATGACCATATCTGCCATGGTATAGAAGGACTGTGTCATTAGTAGACAAATTCTTCTTTTGACTCAATAGAAAGATACCTACATTTCAAGTCATTTATTTTTGAGCATATAAGTGTTTAAAACAAAAACAGAATTGTATATGCAATGTGGGAAGAACCTAAGCTTCTTGTTAACACCAAGTAATTAAAGTGTAAATACTTTGGTCTCCTAAAATGATAAGATAATTTCAGATAGTTTAGTTTCATTGTTATTAAGCTGCTGCACATGTGTGTGTTCGTATTCTATTCACAATTTCTGTCCAACAGATGTAATACTAAGCGTAGCTATGATGTTATTACTTTTAGCCACTTGAAAGTCTGTACTGGGTAATTGCAGAGAGGTCATAGGCACTGCCTTTACCTCTCTAGTTAGTGATGGCATTAGTGTTCGAATACAGATTAGATTCATCTCTTGCAAATAACATGGAGTAGTCAGGGGTTTTTATTCCATGGGCACATTCTACATGTTTATTGAAAGCATGTTGTGCCCTCTTAATTTTATCTGAGTAAATAGATAAGAAGGCAAAAACAAATTTCATAAAATTAAAAAGGGCATCTATCCTATCTTTCTATTATTTTACCAGATAGGTAAGTTTCATGTGGGAAAATATGACTCTTTCTTTACTAAATGTCTGTGCATTTAGCAACCAACCAAGTATCTGTTGAAATACATGCACTAAGGTTTCTGCATTGGCCAACAGGACAGCCACAGAGAATACCATTCCAGAGTCACTTAGATTAGCTACTTCTCAGTAAATGAAATGATGGCTAAGAGGAGTCCATATATTTTGATGATTTTTTGAAATATTATGTTTATTTTTTTTGAAAATTTGTTTGCACAGTTTGATGTAATCCATTGTCCACTAACTCCTCCCAACTCCCCCCAGGACCTACCACCTGTCTTCTTTCTTATTTCATGTCCTAAGTTATTATTACTAATGGCCCCCTGAGTTTCTACAACAGAAATAAATCACATGACAGTTAAAAGAAAAATTGGAACCAGAAGATGACTTGATCTTCTCTCCACTCCTCCTGGCCAAGATGACTTTGCATATTGTAATTATTCACTTTCAAACAACATGCTTGTAACTAAAAACTAAGAAAAACAATATGGAAACTTTATTGTTGGTCATATTTTTGTCATCCTGAAAAATATCTTCAAGTATAGAAATCATTTTAATAACAGATTTCTCATTAGTCCATGAAACACTGAGAAAATATATGAAGGTCACCAGATCTGTAAAAAAGGTTTAACCGAGTCATTAGAAGATCTAACATTTTCTTAGTTGACCTACTTATTTTTTTCTCTTCACATCATTCTTAGAACATATGTAGTACATCAAGAAAAAAATTTTTTCTTAAGCAAATAACCCAAACTGCTTACATTTATAAACATACTATATGAATTCTAAGTTGAAAGAATATGTTCTTATAATTATATAGTGCCATTTACTAGTCAAAGTTATTTAAAATTATTTAAAGATTGATTTTTTTAAATTTTGTGTATATGGATGCTTGCCTACATGAGTATATTTCTACCATGTGCATGCCTCATGTCTGTAGAGGTCAGAATAGGGTGTTAGCTTCTCTGTAACTAAAAATAAAGATGGTTGTGATCTGCCATATGGGTGTTGGGAATTGAAAGTGGGTCATACAAGAGTAGCAAATGCTCTTATTTGCTTATGACCCCTTTGTAACTGATGTCTAAGTTTGACATCTCTCTGCATTAGCTGAGGTATCAGCAGGAATTCTAGATGTATCTCTGTAGAATTAAAAGCTCCAAGGCTAGAGAGATAGGTCAGTAGTTAAGAGAGCATACTGGCCTTACAGAGAATCCAAGTTTCTTTCCCAGATCATAGCCATCTGTAACCCTACATGCAATCCCAGACAGTTCAAAGAGACCTAACTCCTCTCTGGCCTTCACATACACCTGCATTCACATACCCACCCAGAAACACACACATGCATGCACATAGCTAATAAACAAACAAATAAATCTTTAAAATAAAGATAAGTCAAAATTAAAGCTAACAAATTCAAACTATGAGCTCAAAGCTTTTCACATTTTCAAAATGGAATCGCTAAACAAAAATTTTATAAAAAATAAAATCTATGATCAGGCAAGGCATTATTCTGACCAAAAGATTTCCAGTCAGGGGCTTCCTGACAAATACATGCTGCATTTCCCAATTTGAAAGAAATGAAAATTTTTAGAAAGAAAAAAAAAGTGAGAAAAAATGAAAATGGGAAGGAAGAAAGAAAGGGAGGAAGTAGGAAAAGAGTAGAAAAAAGAAGGGATATCTTAGGTCTCTGTCTCTGTGTGTGTCTCTGCCTCTCTCTCCCTCCCTCCTTCATTCTCTCTACTCTTCCGCCCTGTAATCTACTTCCTTTGACTATAACCTTTGTATGCTGGGACGTAATAATCCAGAACCATGCTTTATTGAGACCGCTGCCCCAATCTAGAATTGAAAACAAAGCATATTAAGATCTGTAAATATAGGACTAGAGAGATGGCTCAGAGGTTAACAGCACTGGCTGATCTTCCAGAGGTCCTGAGTTCAATTCCCAGCAACCACATGGTGGCTCATAGCCATCTGTAATGAGATCTGGTGCCCTCTTCTGGCCTGCAGGGATATATGCAGACAGAACACTATACATAATAAATTAATCTTTAAAAAAAAAAAAAAGACTAACCTATAGTTGATAGGGCTTTAAAAAAATCTGTAAATATGAATTTGTTATACTTTTGTCTTCAAGCAGAAAGAAGGGAGAAAAGACAGGAAGGGGAAATGACATCCATAAGATGCCTTCTCAACAACCAACAATGCATACTCTTTTTTAAGGAACCCGCAAGCCTTAATCTTGATAAATCTGTTGGAAAATTAGAATTATACTCTTATACTAAATTGCTCATTTTGTAAAAAGTACACCGAAAGATTTCATTAATATATAGTAGTATTTGAAAATCAAGTTTAATTTGGGTGCAGCCTTTCTCTTGGGAAAATTAAATTGTGAACCGCATTAACAAGCAAAAGAGGACACTGTGGTTTCTGTCTGCGAAGGACTATGGCAGATTGACATCCCTGAATTTGCTTCCAGGGGATCAAGCATAAATGTAAATACAAAACATGCCTTTAAACCAAGAGAAATAAGCTTTTGAGAGTATTTTTACCTCAATTATGATAAAGAATATTAAACCAGAATTTAAACTACCAGAGGTGAAAGAATTCATTCTCTCTATGCTAATTAGGTTCAGGATGCTAAGTGATTGCATTTACATGTTTGCTTTGTTAGGCACTTCCCTGTGCCTTGTATTTAAGATGCTGATTAAACACATATTTTCTTTTTAAATAACCGAACTGAAGAAACTGAGGAAGAAAACCCTTTGTGGATTTGGATTCCAAAAAGTAGAATACATCTGGCTGCTCAAAATGAGTCTATTTGATTAATTCTACCTTAGGAGCATTTTGAAGTTATTAATATTTAGTAATCTACACATAAATAATATGTGTGATTTAAAAAGCAAAACAGAAATACTCCTGAGGTGAATGGAAGGATAGGTGAAGGTGATGTTGGCACAGAACATGAAAGTATAATGATTTTCAACTTAGAAACTTTACCACAGATGTAGAGCATGTCATCTGTGTTTATGATGTTTGGTCCAGTTCTCTCATCTGCAGCCATCATTACCAGCTCCAGTTGTTGTTTGGAAACCTCTGGGACAGTCATTTGAAAAATGTTCACATGAAGAGTAGAAGACAGCAAAGGGAGAAGGGGTGTCTTTAAATATGTCTTTTTAAGAGTCCTGGGGCTACATTATATCCTTTCAACATGTGTTCTTAAATAGGGTATGGCAATGCTAGCCTGTAATCTCAAGCATTAGAAGGTGGAAGCAGAAGGGTCAAGAGTTCGAAGTCACCTATGCAAGTTTGAGGCCATCTTGAGCTACCTGAGACACTGTCTTTAAAAACATTTAAAAAAAAAAGTTCTCTTTAAGAGTTTCAGAAATATATTTTACTGGAGAGCAACTGGGTACGAAGTCAGTATCACTGTGGCGTTTTTCACACTAGTATAGCTGAGACCACCCCTGTCCTGGGATGAACTTTTCATTCCCTTAAAACCTTTCTCTCTCACTGCTTCCAACGCTCAATGGTGGAGAACTATATGCTGGGGTTTTATTTAATTTGAATCCAGGAGGAATGTCACAGCTTTCCTTGCTGATGGTTGTACCATCTTAAGACAGTTTTTTTTGAGCTGTGAACATGTGGTAAAAGCCGAACATGTGGTACTGGAAAAGAGAAAGTTCTACTACGAACAGGGCTCTCCTCTACTGGGCCAAGGTTTAAGTGCCCCCCTCCAGGACAGAGGATCTCCTAGGTCAGCAGCTTCCATATCCCAGAACTGTGAGGGCTTCCTGTTTTTACTAACATCATGATGGCTTCATCTTCTCTATTTGGAAAGAGCCCTTCCCGAGCTCTTTTCAATAGCCCCTGGAAGGACACTGTCGATGTAAGGATAACCGTGTGGTCTATACAGGGAGTAATCATTAACTGGTTATGAATGTGGCTGCTTTTTTGTCGAAAGACACCCATGTTAATGTCTCAAAGTTATTTTGATACAATGAACGATTTCCTTTCTGCTCCTGAGACACTTATTTGCATCTGAAGTTCAGAAGTTCTTCAGGGAAACATTTTCTACTGGCTATAAATCCTAAACATAATCCTTAGCAGATTTCTTGAAAGTACAGTACTTTTATTATTTTCTAGTATGAACCAGAGAAACCACAGAAGAATTTAGAGTGCACCTGTCTCATACATGTTATAGAAAAGCAGAGTTCTAGCTAGTTCTAGTTCTTTGTGTTCTTTTCTTCAATTACCCCAAATCTACTAGAAGAAAATTTCACAAAAGAAATGGCAAATTCCACATAAAATTTAATACACTGTTAACTTCATTTGGAAATATAGACCAGCAAGTTCAGTGATTGAACCAGTTGCTAAATGCTGTTTCTTAGAGTTTCTATTATTGTGATCAACCCCATGACTAAAAGGAACTGAAGGAAGAAAAGGGTTTTGTTTTTTTGTTTTTTTTTGTTTTTTTTTTTTTTTTTTATCTACAACACTCAGGTTAGAGTTTATCACAGAGGAAAGTTAGGGCAGAAACTGAAGGCAGGGACCTGAAGGCAGGAGTTCATACAGAGATCACGAAGGATCTATTAGTGGCTTGATCCTCATGGCTTATTCTGCCTGCTTTCTTATACATCTTTGGACCACCTGACCAGGGGTGGCACCACCCACAGTGGGCTCTTACCTCCCACATCAATCATCAGTCAAGAAAATGCTCTACAAACATTCCTACAGACAATCTGATGGAGGCATTTTCTCCATTGAGATTTTCCCCTTCTAAGATCATTCTAACTCGTGTAAAGGTCACAAAAAAAACTAGCCAGGATATGCTGAAAATACAGTTTACTTTGGGGGGCTTCAAGGATGCTTATTTAGAACAAAATGCAAATTATTATTTTCAACAGCAGTTATTCATTGGTTTATTCATTACTTGACTATCTCAGGGCTAAGCAGTGTGCAGAGCACTGAGTGAACAGTGATAATCAAAACAAACAAGGTTCCTGTCATCATCATGATCATGTTTGGGAGGAAAGCATTGAAACAACTTGATCCACTCACTTCTTTCAGAAAGTCAATGCTGCCACTGAGAAAACAGATGAAACCAAACCCCAGCTCTTTTAGACTTCCAGTTAAACAGACATGTGACACTTATAAAGACAAGGTTACTTTTTCTATTAAGTATGAGGAAAGATGTCTCTGTTAAAGATTATGGTTACTGCATCCAGAATCTATAAATTTTAAATCCATAATTTCTTGTATAATACATGTAATTTAGACAACTTCCAATGGTATGTACTGTTTTCATAAAAGTCATAAAATCATCATAATTTTGGTGGTCTTCACATATGGAAACTAAAACCATAAGTTATGTATATTATCCTGTAAAGACGTTAATGTGACGTGAAGGGCTCTCCCTCATGACCAACAGAAATCCAATTATCTCAAAGGTACCACTTCCAAAATACTGTCACACCAGACACTGGGATTTTAATCTGTGAATTCGTGGTTAAAAAAAAAAAAAAAAAAAAAAAAAAAAAACAGTGAGTATAAAATGGAAACACTGCGTACCTTAAATACTCCCTTTTCTGTGAGGTAATCGTGTGTACCTTACCTGGAGATGCCACTGGTGATAATAAATTAATATGCATGTCTGACACAGGAAGACAGACCTGGGAGACATCTCCTATAACCAGTTCTCTGTTTGCCTAAGACTCTGGATTTCCTGAATCTTTGAGTTTTTATGAGACCCAGTGCTCACTGCCCCTCACGGTCAATGTTAGCTCACGCAGCTACAGAACATGCAGTGCTTGTGTAAAAACCAAAGGATCCGGTGTTTTAAAGGAACATAAAGTGAGATTCACACTGAGGTTTAATGTAAAGGAGAATAGGTTTATCTGAAAAGGGCGTTTTAGTATCAAGGGCTTAATCTTATGTCAATATATAAAAAATGGGTTACATTATTTGTGCTGTTGTAGTTAAGTAATGGTTTAGAGTAAGGCTTGTGTACCACCATATTATGTATTTTCCTTCTATCTATATCTCAAGAGTTTCAGATAATTTTGTGTTAATGGTATAATAAATCAAGTAATGACTAAAATAATACTAATATTAAAATTATTATTAAATCAGGCATATAATAAAAACAAGACTGAAATTTTTCCAGGGTAAAAACTGAATTTGTAGATTTAATACTCTCACAATATCTACCTCATTTTAAAACTGGCCAATATTTGGCTACTTGACAATCAGTCATTTGAACATCATGATTTATCCCAATTCCTATTTTTAAAAATATGTAGTAAATTTTACTTTTATGGCTTTCATTTTACTAGCTGCTTAACCAAATATGAATTATATTACACTGTCATAGTAAATAAACAAATGAACTAATGCCTTATAAATAAAACTTTTTTCAAGCCTCACAGAGACAGTTATGTATGCTAAATGAAATTTACAAAGTATATTAAATTTCTTGAGGAATTCCAAAGAAGAGATCCTACAAGCCTTATCTCCTTGTGCTCTGATACTATTACAGAGGGAATTCTCTGTTTTACATAAATGCAGACAAGCTAAATAAAACAGTAAAATAATCTTTACTAAAGACAGAGTTTTGTCACTGATAACCACAAGTCCTTTATGTTCTTCAAATGCTCTTTGATCCTTGAAAGTCATGCAGCTTTCGTGTTGATAAAACAGCAAGGAATTGTCTCCTGGGAAAACTAAAAATGAGTTTGATTTTGCATCATCAAATTTAGAAAGGATTGATATTAAGCCTTTCTAAATGATTTTATTTGGGTTACAGATCTGATAATTTAGATCTTCATTGGGAAACCCACATTCATCTTTTTTTTTTTTTTTGGTCCCTAGTTTCTTGGAATTAATTTTGTAATCTCCAGGTTTTGTGATGGTCACCTAATTTTTAAAATTGTAAATTTCAACAACCTTTACTTCCAATCCAAAATCATCTTAAACACACACAAATACTCAGGAGGCAAGCTGTATATTATACTAGGAATCAACAGCTCTTCCTTTGAAAACGCTCAAGAAAAGAAGCCAGGGAAACCACTTTTAAGCAATTACCCCAAGGATTAATAGAACAATCTAAGCAACCCAGGTTAGGACAACACTGGAGAAGGTATATTCTGTTTCTGAGATGGTTCACTGAGTCATTGAACAATTAATGTTAGCCTTCAGGTAAGCTATTCCCAACTTGGCATCTAGAAATTTCTTTACATGAGAACTTAAAAGACAAAAGCAAAGAAGCATTTTGAAGATCAGAAGATATTCTCAATGTAAATGAATGGGGAAAAATATGTGTTGTTCCTTGGGATTCCAGCCCATGGCACGGCAAAGAGGGTGAAGGTAGGGACTGGGAAAGACAACACTGGTTTACAAGTCTTGATAAACTCAGAGAACTGAATGGGAAAACAAAAATTATGGAGAGAGCTGGGAGAGTTAACCCAGGAACATGTGAATAAAATTTTAGAATATTTTAAGAAGTTATAATTTATCCTAAAAATAATGGGAGAACATTAAGATGGTTAAAATATTTTAGAGGAGACCTGTGTGTTTTGAGAATAATCAAGAGGAACTGATAAGATGGAAACTGCTTTAGGAAGTTAAAATACTGATCAAAATCCGAGGAAAAAATGTTGATGTAAGAGGAGGACTTTGGGTCTGTGAAGTAGAGAGGTTAGGACATTGGCAAGCTCTTTCCGTGTACATTTGCTTGGATTGTATCCACTAGCATGTGTAAAGAAAAGGCACCAGATTCCAGGAGGATGCCTGGCTTTCAGACTTGGGAAACTAGTTAAAAAGTGTCACTATTTACTGAAATGATGAATTAGAAGAAAGAAGATGAAGCCAGTTTGAGGACACAGTTTCTTGAGAAAGACTTGCAGATCAGCAGAAAAAATGGAAACAAATTTAAAAATAAAATCATTCAAAGATGTTATTATTAATTTATGGAAAGTGTTTATACCAGTTCTGTTTTTTTAACTAATGAAGTTTTAAGTAGATATATTTTTGGATTAGAATATTCTTAGTGCCCAGAAAGTCTGGACTAAGCTACTGCACATTTATTCTATCAACAATATCTAATTTTTCCCTAACTATGATCCAGTGTGTTTCTGACACTAAGAAGAAAAGACGTGTCCAATACAATGGGGGAGGGAGAAGTGGCAATATGATAACCAAAGTATTGGAAGCATTCTGTAGTTACTGAAAACTTCAGCTAAAATAAATTCATCACTTCAATGTCTCATAGGTCAAAAAAGGTAAGATGAAATTCTCCTACCTGTAAGTCTACTTACCTATGAAGATAATGGAACATATCCGAAGAGAAATGGTAGTACAGTTATGCCAGAGAAGGTCCACAAAGTACATTTTGAGAACTTCTGAAGTAGAGGAAAAATGAAAGCACATTATTTCAAAGCAGATGATCCAGGGGACCAAGGATGTAGACTAGTTCAATTGGTAAAATAAGACAGAGCTCTCAAGAGAATACTTGATTTTGGAGAACAAGAGCAGATAACAACAGACAAGTTTAAATTCTGAATCTGTCTTTTTAAATAGTCATTTCATATTGACTTCTTAATTCTGAGCAAAATTCTCTTTATGAAACTACTATATCGTAGTCAGTGCCGTTGTGACTGATAAAGGGGAAGATAAAGACAACCACAGTGGTCCAGATAACATGTTCTCCCATCATCTGTGATTTCTGCTGTTTATCCCTTCCCCACAACACTGTTACGGAAAACAACCACAGTCCTAGTAAGTAGATGAACCAACTATGTTCCTCATGTGCAAAAGAGACCATAAAATTCTGCCAATAAAGGAGATCCCTTACAGATAAGCACACATCAGTGTTTATGATTCATACATTCCCATTAAAGCAGCTATAGCTAGAAATGAGATACTAGAGAATACTTAAGGACAAAAATTATTTCTCATAGAAAGGATTGATTAGTGTGATCTCCTAAATACTTTCTCTTTCTCCAGTATTAAGTTCATTTTCGAGAATCAAATCCTCCTCATGACACAGATTTTTAAACCAAATTACATGCTTAAAATACATCCTTAAGGTTTCTATTCAACAGCCACAAGTTTGACTAACCACATCCCTTCTCCATTAGGTTTTAATCTCAAATGTAGCATCTCTATATGCACTTGACTGGAGCCAAAATTGGAGACATGCTAGGTTTCTTCATTTTTTTAACCGCTCATTTCAAATCCATCAGGAAAGCCTTTTGCTTATATAAAACTCATCATGAACCTCCCTGGACATAATGTAACAAAGTTTGAGTTATCATCATCCTTTCCAAAACTGCATGAAGGTTTTCTAAAAAAAAAAAAAGTATATAAAAATACCTGTATCTAATAATTCATGCTTTTCCAGCAGCTAGTTTTATCTTTCTCAAATATAAATAAAATGTTTTGGATGTTCAGTGTCTTCCCATTGCAACTTGGAAAAGCAAATTTAAATAAAAAAATGTCTTTGTATGAAACCAAGCCCTTTAGTTACCACAATAGCATATCACTATATATTCTAAGTGTGGCAACCAAGTGCTTTGCTGCCTAGAAAGCAAGGTTGTAAAAACACGTTACCTGGGCATCTTGCATCTTGACTTCCTACTTTCCAGTTTAGGCAAGTTAACAGTTTTCCTGTGCATCACCTGAATACAATGATAAAATGTTTGGTTGTAGCCCACGCTTTTTGTTGAAAATTTTGCCTGTGTTTATTCTTTAGGAATTGGACCCCTGACATTTCCCACACTTAAACTGCTCATTCCCAGATCTTGGCTCCACATTATCTCGTTTCAGTTGAAACTCATTCATCAATTCAGAAAAACCTTCTCTTGCCTGCCTACAGATGTCTCTTAACTTCAGAAATCGTCATGATCATTTATCTTCGTGGTGTGTGTGTGTGTGTGTGTGTGTGTGTGTGTGTGTGTGTGTGTGTGTGAGTTTCACATTACGATTGGAAACTGTAGACATTTCCTTCCTGAGCTGTGAGAATAAGCTCTAATTTACTCTGAGGTCCTATTTGGAAAAAAGTACAAGTGTCTGTGGATCTTGTTTAATCTCAGAAAGAACAGCATCCTCATTTGTTAATGAGTAGGATAAGATGTAATGGTGAAAGTACAGTGTTGATATTCACAATAAAGTCATCTGTCACAAGCATTGAAAAAAGAGGATATAGCGCCAGTTCTAGAATTTTGGACATGTCAAAGAAAATAAAGGAAAAGAAGAAAATAACAGTTGAACATAGTGAGCCCCTGGTGTTCACTTATCTCACTAAAGTATATTGAACTGGAAGAAATAATATAATGAGAAACTAATATTTTAAAAGTTTCATTTAAATTATTCATTAAAACTGGATGGAACGTCCCCTCTCAATTTCTTATTTTCTTATGCCCTCCTTTGACCTCATCCAAATATTCATTTCCCTTAGATGATTTGTATGAATGAAACCATTTTATATTTCACAAATTAAATATTGCCTTGCTTTTGAAAAGGCTAAAGGTTTCTCAAGTACTGGTATGCACAAAGGTATTATATCTGAAATAGACATCATTAAAGCCAGCAGGTATTGGAAAAAAAATGAAGAGAAGAGGGAGATTTAGAGCAGGCAGTTATGTCGATTATATCCTAATCTTACTACAGTATATGTGCTTACCCAAGTATTCAATAAACTGATTCACAGTGACATATATAGGGACAGGTTTTTTTGTTGTTGTTGCTGTTGTTTCACCTAAGAATCAGTCTGTTTGGACATCTTAGGGAAAAATCACTAAGTTTAACAAGCAAAGCAAAGCATAAAAGCATAGGGGGAGAATAGACTTATGGTATAATCTTGGTTGCTCATTTTGTTCCAGTTTTATGTCTAGAAGCCCAGTTGTATTTCCTTCCTACGATTTTTAGATTCTAGAATAATCTAAAGTAACCAAGTCTCTAAGAAACCTGGTGAATAGAATAAAAAGGTCACATTAGTAGTGTAAAAAAAGGAGGCACACATTTCTAACAACTTTGTATGGATATGTACATGTGTGTGCATGTGCATTGCTGTGTTTCTGTCTGTGTTTACACACGCATGTGGAGGCCACGTGTCTTTTTCAATCACATCTACTTATTTTTTGAGCTAGGATATCTCACTGAATCTGGAGCTCCTTGAAGCAGCCATTGTGGCTGACTAGCAAGCCCCAACCATCTCTTTGTCTCTTAGTATTTAGAGATGAGATTACAGGCCATTACCACTATAACTTGAGATTTTGGTTGGGCTTAAAAGCTCAGGCTCTCAGGCTTGTACAGTCGGCAATTTGCCTGCTGAGCCATAGCTCAAGACCTCTCCCTGAACCTCTTTTCATTTCCATTATTCAATGTCAAAACTGTCTGATGAATGCAGAGCAACATACTCGTGAATTATATTTCACCCAGCCCAAACCCAGTAAGTATGACCACACTGAGGACAGGATGCTTTGTCAACCTGATCTCCATTCCTTGGTCTCTAAGCAGTGCCAAAGTTTGTTCCCAATATCTTACTGCTAGAGATGTCAGGTATCTTTTCAGCCATTCCCTCTCTCTATTATCTAGCGCCATAACACCATATTCCAGAAACTTCAGTATCCTTCCCATCATTCTTTGTCTTCCCTTTGATCTTTATATTGTTTTTCTTTCACTTCAAGGTATTTCTCCTGCCCACTGTTCTGATTTTAAGAACTAAAGGATCTTTTTTTAAAATGAGTAGTTAAACTTATTTCTGAGTGTTACCTGATTTGAAGGACAGCAAAGTTGCATCTTAAACTCAATAAGCATTATCTTGGCAAGCTGAGTGTGAAATAATAAGTGAAATTCCTTTTGCAAACTGTGTAGGACTTTTAGGGTTCTGTGATTCAAGACTTGGGTCTTGAGATGGAGATGAGGGCAAAGTGCTTAAAATAAATTAATGCCTTTAATCTGTGGAAGTTGCCAATCAAAACATAGAACTCCCCATGCACAGCCTTGGGCGTATCAGCAGCCTAATTACACAGAGTCTGGCCCATCACCAATGTTTTAACACTTGATTTATTTCCTGTTCAATTTGTTCAATAAGGCCAGAGTTAATTGGTTTTCCAAGTGAGTGTTAAAATATAAAACTCTACCTTCATTAAGTGGAGACTGTGCTTATTATGCACCAATGACTTGCAAGTCTATGTAAAGGTCACTAGGGTGAGATTTCAGGGCACTATTTACAAATCACAGCTTTGACTTGGTACTAATATGGTAAATAACCAATAAATAGCAAAACCACTGTGATTCATAACAAGAAATGAACATATGAAATATTTTTAAAAGTCCCTGAAACAACGTATATTTAAAGAGACCATTTTAAAATACTGTATGTTATCATTCAAATTAATTACTTTTTATGTTTCTTTAAGAAAATGTATCAGTGGGTATCTATGTTACTCTTATTTATTTAATTTGTGTGTCATGCTCCTGTGGTACTCCAGGGCATTTAATGTGGTATTTTGACAATATAAGTGAAAAATTAGAGACTATATGATGAAACCTAACATGTTTTAAAATTAAATTGGATTCCTATATGAACACAAAGAATTTAAAAGCAGTAATTTTTATCATATCATTTTCTATGGGCTATTTTTAACTTGAACACTTCCAGCAGGAATGCTGTTTTTCATTACTGTCAAATGTGATTCTCAAGAAATATCGCTTGGCAAGGGAAATGTAATTCAGAGAGCAGTATTTACATTCTTGGTAGAAAATGGTTGTATTTTTAAAAATTTTTTTAGGAATCCTAAATATTATCCACAGTGTGGATTTTATACCTAAATGTCTCTAGTTAATATTTCATTAACTACCGCCACCATCTGCCCTTTATTCTGGAAATGAGTGATATGTTACAAATAGAAGCACCAAAATTGAAATCTGCTAAGTAATGTCTAGGAACTATAGACTGATATACACGCACACTTAGAAGAAGCCCCTGCATTAAAAAGGAATGCTTTGCACACAAAAAATAATAGCATAAAACTTTATGCAGATAGGGTCTAAATGTCACCTAAAGTAAAAGGGATGATTTAATTATGTTTTATTGCATAATATCATGATATTTTACATTTTAATAGATTCTTTAACAATAAACTTGTCTGTCTTTGAGACATTGTGTTTAAATTCCATGACACTGATGCTTCTTAGATTTGTGGAAGCAAAATACCACAAATTAGATGGCATGTATTTGCTAAATCCCAATTCTGGAGTCTATTAGTCTGAAACCAAAGACACCAGTAGCCCCTTCCCCAAGAGTCAGGTTGGAAGTCTCCCTTGCCTCTCACTGACACCTGATTTTACCATTGATTCTTTTCATTCGCTCACAGCCAGTTCCTCAAACTTCACCCTCTATCAATGCATGTGTTCTCCCTGGGAGTCTGTATACACCTATAATTCCTTTTTCTGTAAAGATGCCTCCAACACTGGACTAAGATATCACCTTTAAAGACTTGTTTTTAATTTGATTATATCTACAAAGACCCAATTTCCAAATAAGGTCATAGTCACAGGAATTAATAATAACCATTATTTAGGGCACAGAGTTCAACTTTTGACAAAGGTTTTTGGAAGTATTTGACATGTCAGATTCAGTATGTAATTATTTGACTCAAATAGTAATTGTTTGGACAAAATGATAAATATCAGTGATCTCAGAGATGTACCATACCACCTCAGAACAATGTGCTTTTAGATTTACGGAGTGAGGTTTGGAATCCTTATGAGATAGGTATTTCCATTAAACACACAACTTTACAATGAGTACCCTGGTGCCAGTTATTTTAAGCTAAATATGTGTTCTGGCTATCCAGATGTAAATTTTGTGAAGTCTAATAAGGGTAAATAAACACCCAAATTGAAAGCCAAGTCTAAGACTCATTAACTCAATATAGTAAAATCATTCCTGATTTGTATTAATAACAAGAGGGGAAAAATTCTCAACAAGTACTTTAGAGAAAATGGTCTTCACAGATCCAATGTCTCCACCATCTTCTAACAAAGATCACGAAATTGTAGACTGTAGGAATCAGTTTCTCTCATGTTCATTGCTGTTGACTCTGGGAGTAGTTCCAAACCTTGCAAATGTAGGGTAAGTCATGAGGTCGCTGTAAACTTCTTAAGGATTACCAAAAATTCATTACTTTTGCTAAAGCCATAGAAACATGGTGATTAAAGGTATTTGGTGAGAGAAAACATTATTTTCATTTTATTATTTATGCTTTCAATAGTTGCCTAAACCCAGAGAGTCCATAAAATTTAAATTGTAGGTAGAACAAAGCCATATTAACATTGTATTATGAGTTTGAAAATTGCTAATCAGCTTAAGAACTGTATTGTGTTCATTCAATTTCATTTCATTCTTGTTTTATTTTCATATTATACTAACATAGAGGATAACAGCAGCTCAAAGTCCTACCCTTCATTGCTTGTTCTTCTAATAAATCTTAAAGTTCCACCAGACTAAACCCAGTATCTAGCTCTTTTCACACTGGCATTGAGGGTGAGATCGGGACAAAGTGTTCCATCAGATTCTACACAGTTATAATGAGAAATGAGACAAAGTGAGAGGTAATAAGGTATGTGAGATGCTTAGTGCCTGTCTAGCAGGCATACATTTCTTTGTTGTGATTAAGTAACCAAGTCATTCCAGAATATTTTGGCTTTATTTAATTCATATGGTGGTTCAGCTCAACAGATACTGATAAAGTAAAAGCAGTTCTTCCAGGAGGTGAGTTACAAACAGGACCCAGACATTGAGATAGAACCTCTTATCACAATGCTACTATGATCAGCAATACAGACTGTACCAAATTATGATATTCACGACTATTTTGCAAATGACATGACCAGTCCATGGCAATTCAGTAGTTTCCCTTCCACCTGATAGTGACAGACTAGCTTTGTTTCAAAACAACTAGGTATTGTGTTAAATGAGCATTAATTGTAAGATGACAATTCTAAACCTAGTATTGTCACATGATAGCAGAAGAGATTGCCTAGCATCTAACTTCTATCTGTATGTTCACAGAAACCAACCCAACTTCTTATCTTGGGTCATTTTTCCTTTACTACTGCATGCTGTGCTTACAATATCCACAAATGTCTTTTATATTCTAATTTTTGTATTACCCTTTCATTTGCCTTATAAATTTTACTCCTCCTTTACTTCCTTCTTGCAATTTGATTTTCTGTGTAATTATACAAATTTATATGTGCATATGATATTCAAATCTTTTATTGGACTCAGAAATCATGTTTCTCACAAGCTATACTAGGTGTCTTTAAGTAACTTGGTAACTTAAAGTATCATGCCCATAATATACATGAAAAATTACCTACGTAAGAGGAAATGTGAAATGTGAGAACATGATAGGAGCATGGTAAATTAACACAAAATTGTGTTTAATTTTCAAGGGCTAACATAAAAATAAAATGCAAAAGTAGATCCATCTCTTTCAAACCATAATGTCTACTATTTGTTTCCTTGTAATGAACTTTTAAATCATTAAAATAGTTTAAATTTTAGTTTCCTTTTAAGGAAACTTTATTTCATCTCATTTATTTTTCATTCTGCTTTAAAGTATTAATTTATTTTATATTTTAAATTTTAATACTAAAGTTATGTGTGTAAAATAAATTAAAAACCTTAGTTTCCATAAAGACAAATTCAAGTGTCTATACAATTAAGTAATATGTAAGTTTATTCATGGTTATTATTATCTCATTCCATCACACAAAGCTGATCTGGGGTAAGTTACTTGAAATTTATGCCCTTCATTTTCTTCAGGGGTTTCTGAAAAGATTAAGTCTGATGATTCATGTAAATCATAAAAATCATGAATTTAGTAAATGTTGTATCTGAGGTATCACATATACATTTATTGAGTACCATAAAGTACCCATAAAGTTCCATGTGCTAAGCACTTTATCTAGTACTGGGAGGCAAAAATGTATGGGAAACTATAAAGGAACAAGATTTCATTATCTGGGATACACAAAATCATATACATTGCTTTAGGGCAGGGGTTCTCAACCTGTGGGTTGTGACCCCTTGGGGGGGTCACATACTAGAAATCCTTTTATCAGATATTTACATTACAATTCATAACAGTAGAAAATTACAGTTATGAAGTAGCAATGAAATAATTTTATGATTCGGGGTCACCACAACACGAAGAACTGTATTAAAAAGGGTCGCAGGATTAGAAAAGGTTGAGAACCACTGCTTTAGGGAATTCCAGAAAGAGCTGAAAGGCAATCTTGTCTGGATAACTGGAAATATGTAAGAGAAACTCCTCCAAGTAAGTGAACTTAGTCACTGTGGCTGTGAAGAGACCATCCCAGCATCGCTGTATTATGCAGCTTGCGGTATCACAACAGCATGACTTACATGCTCGGAATGAATCTTGGAAGGTGCAAAGGTTTTTTTCCCAGTTACTTTAAGGTGAAGATACAAACTGTATTGATTTTTATAATAGAACTTGAAGACTACAACATTTTTTACATTCACATAAAGGCACAGGGTGCTCAGGACATTTCACATAGAAGCTAGAAAACTTCAGATTCATTACATTAGAAATGCAGGGAGAAACATGGGAATATCAGATTTGCTCATGTACTGAGCAAAAATACATAGAAGTAATAGATACAACTTCTTGGCTATAGGTATCTGGTGGAAATGTAGAGAAGGAAGAAAATGTTAAATGTTTTTAAACCAGACGTAAATATCCAAGTACAGAGAAATTTGGTTTAGCAAATTGTATTGAAACTGAGGTTATCAGGACAGCTGTAGGTGTCCTGTCCTGAGTAACCTCCAAATGTCCTCCTGCTTTGATCTGTAGAGTGTAATGAGTTATTCAGCCTACTCCTGCTAGGAAGGAGCTTAGTTTTCCTCACTCTAAATGTTCTAGAAAGCTATTCTTCCTACTTAGTATTAACTTAGCTTAGTATTAACACTTTATATTATTTTTAACTTTCATAATAGATAAACAGTATCTATTTAATAATTTA
Organism: Peromyscus eremicus; assembly: GCF_949786415.1. Classification (NCBI taxonomy): domain Eukaryota; kingdom Metazoa; phylum Chordata; class Mammalia; order Rodentia; family Cricetidae; genus Peromyscus; species Peromyscus eremicus. The sequence continues at coordinate 41,192,032 of NC_081432.1, read as the reverse complement.
TCCAAGTATGTTTTGTGGTGTGTGTGTGTGTGTGTGTGTGTGTGTGTGTGTGTGTGCGCGTGTGTGTGTGTGTGTGTGTGTGTGTGTATGTGTGTGTGGACGCATATGAACATGTGGACACTATGACAACATCATCTGTCATCCTCAGCGACACCATCAACTTCCTGTGAGATGGGATGGGTCTCTCTTTGGCCTGGGGCCCAGCACTTAAGCTAGGCTGGCAAGCCTTGGACATCCTCCTGTCTCTGCTTGGCTGCACTGGGATGCCAAGCCATCAGGTGAGGTAATTGTTTACATAGCTTGTGAGGATGAGTCTCAGGTCCTCATACTTGTAAGACAAGCTTCTTGTTCTTTGAGTCATCATATTTCCAGCTCCCAGACTTCTCACATATGCTATCATCATCATTATTATTATTTGGAGCATTTATTTTATTGAGATACTGTGACACACACTATATATTTTATCCCATACTACTTTAAAGACGTTTCTTTCATTCTGAATCCTGCTTTGCAATAATAAAACTGAAAATATTTAATGACTGATATACCAGGGTGTCCCCATTATTTTAAACAGCTTAAATCCTAGTTACTAAAAATAAGTTACACTATTTATTCATACTTTGGAGTGATTGAGGAGAAGAGAGTGTCAGCTTGGTCTTGATTAGAATGCATCAGAGAAGCTCCATCACATTTGTCAGATAATTTTCTCAGCCTGACATTTTCTGGGCACAATTCTTTAACATAGCATTGCTTTTCAAAGTTTAATAAAAGTGTTTGCAAACTGTATTAGTTTAGATATCAATAAAACATTGGCTTTAGAGTGTTTGTGGGTTTTTTTTTTCTGTATTATTGATTTGACATCAGCCCCAAAAGAAAGCAAGAGTTTGAAGGTCAATGTTCCCTTAAGATATGTTGCAGTCACCTATTATAATAACTGGCTCAGACATTAGAAAAACTAATCATTTCAGCCTGTGTGTAGTAATATCCTTTTGGATGAAGAGTTGCCCAAGTTTCAAGATAACCAAATGTCAAAGCGTATACTTGAGCAGTAAACTAATTGGTAGCAAACCTCATTAAGAATTCTGGTTGCAGTAATAGCTTTTCTTCAATTGCCACTGCTGTTAATGAGAAGCACAACAACAGAAGCCACATTACCGCTCTGACAATTTGTTCCATTGATTTATTATGCTGGCTCTGCCGCCATCTACATGCAGGGACTGCAAAGCGGTTGTCTGATATTAGTGCATTTTGACTTCTGCAAATAGAGTGACAGGAGGCCAGTTCTTAGATGGTGACAGGGCTGTTTGCCGTAGTTTATCCTGCCATCCGGTGAAATATACAGGCAGCAATTGAGATGAAAGTTGTATTCAGGAAATCATTACTTGCAGATCATTTTTACCTCAGTCCTGGAAATGAAGAAATACATGTTTCATTTAACAAACTACTCCAAATACATGTTTATGTCAAGTTAAACTGAATTTCATCTAACCTTCTACTGTTTATGCATTATTTTTAAAGCGAATGAATTTGTATGTTGCTTCATCTATAAATACCAAGAGAGAAAAAAAATTGAATTGAATCTTCAAAGCATCTAAGGGATGGAACATTTTTTTCACATTCCTGTAACATCTTGACTCATTTAAAATCCTAAAGTATCCAATAGTCCCTTTAGTTATAATTACAATCACTGAAATACAAACATTTGGACTGTTCCTCAAACCAACCTAAAATATCTTGGGAAGAATCCATTTCTCATTTATCTGTTGTATCAGTGTTTATCCTGAATGAAGGCCCACTCCAAAAGAGGACTCTGGTGCCATTGTTAGAGCTATATTTAAGGAGAAACTGCATCAGGACATGGAGAGGTCGTGTTTTCCCTTTGGTTAATATTTTTGGAAAACTATGTTGATGCTCATTGTCATTGTGAATATGCTGGTTTCTAGGGGGAAAGCTGCTTAATGGCAGCTTGGGCTTAGATTCATTTATAGCCTAACATGTAAAAAAAATGTTTGCTATTTTGATTGAGGGCACATTTAAGTATTCTTAAATTTGTATGAATTTATTCATATATACATATATATATATATATATATATATATATATATATATATATATATATATACCAACATCTGCATATCTTTAGTGAATGTATGAGAAAACAGTGACGGTCCCTGGAGAGCATGTCTGCTCTCACATATGTAAGATGAGTTCCTTTACAGATTTTAGTTTTCAGTAATAGTTGGATGGTCCCTACTACATGTTGCTCCAAATACAGGATGAAAATCATGGAATGTATACATTTGCTAGTGGAGACAAGCAGTCTCGCCTAAGGTGCCCATTGAGTAATGAGGTGGTGTACTCTGTGTGTGCACTCAAAAAGTTGTTTATCTTAGTAGCTGAACATGGATTGAATTTGATTTTCCCAATTTCTCACTGTTAGCACAGTTAATGGAATACTGTTACCCAGAAGCAAATTCACTGAGGAATACTGCTCTTGCTCTGTTGTCTTGTATTCAAGTATATTCATACTTGAAAACATCATGTTGTATATCATAAATATGCATGGCATTTGTCAATTGCAAAAATTAGTGTTTTATAATCTACTTACTGTAGTTCCTAAAGGAATTGAGTGCCCTGTGACAGTGTAGAAATGGTGGTAAAATGCAATGACGTTGTGTGGCACAAATGCTCTTGAGGTTACTGATGATTAAAGTGCTGGTCACATGGGTCTGCTGAAGGATGGGTAGCTGATAAGATGTAAGGCCTGGTGGGAGGGCATTGGGACATGTGAGGTAGTTAGGAGGTGACCCCTTGAATTTTTGAAAGGGGAAAAAAAAGAGCAAGCCGATTCCCAGCCACTGTCATTCTGTTCCTCTTTGAGATGAGTTCTCTCCCTGACATACATTCCCACTATGTCATCTGCCATGCAACATGAAGTCCTCCTCAGAACCAAGATCATGCAAAGCCATGCCCTTCATCCTTCAAAGCTGCTATATGATTTTCTGCTTAGAAATCCATATAAAACTATATAAACTGAGTATTCATCTTCTAAAGAAAGGAGTTCAAAATACTCATTATAATCTGGTTGAGATCTACAGGCATCCCCACTCAGATTTAAGAAAAGAGAGGACCCTGTGTCTTTAAAAAAAAAGTGTATCAGTTCCACATTGTGAGAAAAAAAAGGTTCATTGTTAAGTTCTAGTAGAAACATCACATCATTATTTGTTAGAGAGACTCTGAAGCCTCACTTCTTGATTTTCAACACAAATGGTATTTTTTATCTTCCAAGAAGTCTTAAAGATTGTTTCTATCCTGTAGAATGCCAAAAGGCTGTTCATTAGTAGGCTGTCTTTGTCAAATATAAAGAATTGTCAGTTTCACTGGAGATACATGGACCAGATATGAATCCACGGACTATCATCTGAAACACCATTCATTCATTAATACTTAAGTGATAGTATGTGCCCTAAACAGCTCTTACTGACCACTTCCCTTTGTTCTATCCAAGCTTAACCAGACTACCCTTCTTTGAATTTTTTTCTCTCTTTTATTATCTTCTAATTCCAATATATTGTATTCTTTGTAGACCATTTGGACTCCTTAAGAATGTACAAGAATGTCTGTAATCCCTGGAATTATATATAATTAAAGCAAATTGACATGCGATAATATGCAAGACATGTAAATGAAGTGCAACAGGGGTAAAACATGGAGTAACTGGTAGTGTTACTTTTGTCTCATTATCCTATGTCAACACAGGCATGTGGTTGGCATGAAAGCTTAGCATGTATACTCACGATGAGTTGGCATGCAGGTGAGTGGGTTATAGCAGCACAGCATCTAGGAGCTGAAGATACTGAGATATTAATGAAACCAGTCTGTACCAAGATGTGAGTCCTTTTATGACACAGTACCACTGAGGGTACGAAACTGATGAGAATAAGATAGTATCCTAACCCAAAAGAGAGAAAGTATTAGAAGTAATGAGCTAAACGAGGAATTCCATCAAAGGTGGACAAGATAAAATATCAACTCCCATAGCAGAGTATGAGATGGGTAATTCTACACCAAAAGTTGTGGTTGAAACACAAACGCTGCATACATTCCCTGTCTATGGATAGAATGGACCTCATATATGAAAAGCAGCATGGATCCAATTATTATTTGCAGCAAAGTTCAGAGTCATCAAAATTCTAAAACTGGTGCATCCGAGAAAAATCTTTCTTCTATTAGTTATGTTAAAGGACAGAAATGTGACATTGCCTGTATTACTACAACTACCAGTGCAGGACAAAGTAATTTTGGTCACGGTGTTTTGGAGACCTAGGCAGCTTATGAGGAAATATTTGAGAGACTCATGAAACAAATGCAGAAAAGAACATTTACAATCATCTCATTAGAATTCCTTGTGTTAGGATTGGAGAAATGGTTCAGTGGTTAAGAGTGCTTGCTGCTCTTGCAGGGGACCCAGATCCATTCCCAGAACCCACTAATTCCAGGAAATACAATGCCCTCTTCTGGTCTCCATGGGTACCTGTGCTCATGCTCAGCCCCCCCCCCCCCACATATAACTTTAAAATGTCTTTTAAAAAGAAAAGTAAAATACAACTCTGTTGATGGTCAGAACTGCTTTTGAAGAATATTTTTCTCAGAGCATTGCCTTACTTTCTACTCAAACATAATGAAGTCTTATCAATACAAGATATGAATTTAAAAAGTATAGAATAACATCTTTATGAGACAGGATCTTACCACTAGCCTTGGCTTGTATAGAACTCACTATATAGACCAGATCAGCCTTGAAATCATGGGGTTTTACGTACCTCTGTCTCCTGAATGTAAGATTAAAGGTATGAACTTAGAATTAAATTCTTAATGATTGCATTTTACTGCAAAGTTTTGAACATCAAAATTAATTAGTTACTAAGAACTCTGATTCTTAGGTTAAAGGTTAGAGAACTCCACAGACACTAAGATTCTTCTCAGCAGTGTTATTAAAATTGCAAATTTAATTGGCTTGTAAAGAATCCTCTTGTAATTGTTAGTAGAGGTATATTATGAAAGAAATAATTTTACTTAAAGACGTGTGTGTATCCATATACATATTAATATAATTATATGTTTATGCTGGAATACTTATAATAAATATATTATATGTTGATTGATATACATGACATTATTTTGTAAGTTTACCAACAATAATACTTGTAAATAGTGTTTTCAGAGTGCCCAATGAATGACAAACATATCATTATAATTTTAAAGGCAGGATAAGGATAAGTAAATTAAACATTATTTGCCAACTACCTCTTCACTGCAAATCAGGTATTTTTCAGTTGTCATCCAAATATAACATTAGTGCACCCCAGCACTGGCTGGATGTGATAGTGTGGAGAACAGCAGGCTTGAGTTAATGTTCATGGAGAGTTTTCCTTTCATAGACAAAGGGTTTATTTGAGAAACATTGGAAGGAATAGTCTACCATAAGAAGCAGACCTGTGATTGTGTGATTAAATGGTTTTTATCTCAAATTTAAAACTTGAATCTATATACTTCATTAAAATTAAGGAGATAATGAGAAAAGGTGAGAAACTTTAACTGGGAGGCAATACACTGGGAGAGAGAAGAAGGAGGGTAATTAATGTTTGAAAGAGCCGTAAGTAAACGTAACATTTATATTTACTTAAAATACATAAATGACATAGATAAGTGTATATGTATACATATATGCATATATGCATGTATATTTTTTAATTAATTTACACCACTTGGGATGTGGCCATAAACTATCTAACACAAACTCTAGTGCCAGGCATGTAAAAACTCATTTCAATTTATTGGTCAGAGGGGTCCAATACATTCCCAGAACAACCCTTTGCCCTTGGTTTCCTCCAGAACTTGGCCCTACTTCTGGGTAGATCCTCCTGCTGAAGGCAGCACGTTCTTCAAACACAGGACTTAGAGGAATCCAGTTAGAACTAACCTGAAAGCTTCTTGATTCAGGACTAACTCTCATAGAATCTGAAGGCACTGTGCAAGCTTCCAGGGGGAAACCACAGCAGTGATCAGCCTGACAGGATAATCCCAAGGATACCAAGTGTCACTTACATGTTGGGGATAATTACCAGCTGTCTGCTTAGACCCATTCATGCCTGCTATTACTGCCACTTTCCTAAAACAGAATAATTCCTAACTGCATTATAAATACTTATTCTTATGCTCACAGGTAAGTAGAGTAGCTTCCTTTTGCAGCAGATGGAGACCATTACAGAAATCTACAACTGGTCAGAATGCAGAGAACATAGGTGTGATGCCCAGACCATTTGGTACATATACAACACAATCCCTATGCCCAAGGCTAATGGAAGAGTGTGGAATTGGGGGAAGAAATCACAAGGTCAAGAAGTTAGGACATCTGCTATAAGAGAATGCCTGCTATATATAATATGAAAGCTGAATCTATGAAGTCTCAAAAATGTGGTCTCCTAAATTGACCCAGCACCAGTCAAAAAAAATGCCAAGATGGATAGGGTATCTCACAAGGCACCATCCCTGGATGTAGAGCTACAGACAATCAGTGACTCCTGAGAGAGGGCGAATTAGTCTTCTCCAGGGACAAGGCTCCTGATATGGTATCCAGTCCCAAGTGGTGAGCTCTAAACACACAGAGGAGCAACACTAAATGTACTCATTGGGCTACATTTATATGTTCGTGTTTCTGTGTAACAGTGATAAGAGGTCAGGATTTTGAGAGGAAGTGGAAAGGACCATTGGAGGACTTTGAGAGAAAGAGAAAAGGATAAACATAATGTAAAAAGTGCATTTGTGTATAAAAGTCTCAAAATGCCATAAAAGTGGTAATACTTCTTTGTTGTTTCATTGAGGATGTGAATTACTATCAAAACCATGAACTACATTAAAGAAAAAAGTAAGTGCAGAAATCATATTTTTGTAGTAGCAGGACAGTAGGAATGTACAATTAAAAGCCCTCAAGATATTCAAAATAATAAAAAAAGAAAGATACTTTAAATAGCACATGCCTCTATCTGTGACTAACATGATGATTTTATACTTACAAAATAAAAAATAGTTTACAATTTTAACCTTATGTGTACATTATTATATGTCTATATATACACTAATGGTATTCACAACTACAAACATACGTACTGTTTTAAAAAGAGAAATCTACTTGATGGTTTTCAATTTCACATATTAAATATTAAGAGATCTAAGTAATTTTATATTGAATACAGGGATATAACAATAAAAAAGATAATTACATGCTTCTATGATAACTATAGTGGCAACAGGAAACAACTTTAAGATTCTTTGGAAATAATTTTAATATAATAATTAAAATAATATCTAAAAATCTTTTAGATTATTTTAGCAGAAAGTATAAAATACAAGTCTGAAACTTTTACATTTTACTTAACTATTCTTTCAGGCCTGTTCTAATGTTATTATATAGGTTTAAACAACTCTCACTGGTAAAAATGCTGTATGTATTCACTGCCTTCCCAACAACAAAGATTAAACACCTTCATGCAAGGTAAAGTTAGACACTTCAGCGTGTTCATGGATTCTGCACATTGATGTTATTAAAAATATGCATCATGCATATTTATATTTCTAGTTATATGCAAAGTGATCAAAATGAACATTCTACATTGAGATAGTTTCACTATTTACATTATGAGTTATTTCTCCATTGAGTCAAAACACTGAAATTCCATGTTATTTCATATACATACATATATATGAACACATGTACAGTATACACATATACACACCACCTGTCTTAGTTAGGGTTACTATTGCTGTGATGGAACACCATGACCAAAAGCACCTTGAGGAGGAAAGGGTTTAGTTGGCTTACATTTCCACAGCACTGTTCATCATAGATGGAAGTGAGGACAGGAAGTCAAACCAGGCTGGAACTTCAAGGCAGGAGCTGATGCAGAGGCCATGAATGAGTACTGCTTAATGGCTTGCTCCCCCTGGCTAGTTCAGCTTGCTTTCTTATAGAACCAAGAACTACCAGTACAGGGATGATAATGCCCACAATGAATTAAATCCTTTTGTATCAGTTGCTAATTTAGAAAATGCTCTTTAGGCTTGCCTATAACTAGATCTTATGGAGACATTTTCTTAATTGAGTTTCCCTCCTCTCAGATGACTTTAGCTTGTGCCAAGCTGATATAACTCTATCCAGCACACCACTGTAACATTTTATTAGTTGTAGTGAGGCTATTTTCTGATGTTCTTACCTCAGAGACTCTTACCCTTAAATCAAGGCAATTTCGTGTGGAAGAGTGTCTTCAGCCAGTGAGTAAAAGATGACATCTGTCATTTTCTAGAAATGCAGACATGTGAATGAAGTTGAGTAGTTGTTAAATGCTCATAAGTATTTGTGAAATAAAGATGATCGAACCTTGAATATCATTTATCAACTTCTGTTGTACTCTGGTATGCTTCTCCCACCTCTTCTCCATAGGCGCTAATTCTACATGTCCTTGAAATAATGGTAGTGATAAGAATGTGTACCACCTGGATCATTTTGAGAATAAACTAGTATAAAATATGACTCAGCTATGCCTCATGAGCTACTAGGATCCTATCAAGAAAGATGAAAACACATGTAGATTTGTGAATAGTAGCCATGGCATGATCAACAAGCCTTTCTGTATTTACCTCCCCTGACTTCTACATGACAGAGAATCCCGATTTTTCCTCCTTATGTGTAAGGAAAAAAACCATACATTGAGCTTTAGGTATTGCCAGCCCTATTAAGGTTTCTGAAACTCTTTATTCATCAATCAGTCACTTAAAGGAATGTCTAAAGATGTCATTTAACCTGTGCTGATTTCCAGAAAAGACTGGACATTTTTTCTTCATGATCACTTACATGATTTAGGAAACTTGGGATATTTTACATGGAAACAGAAGGTACAGATAACATGATATTTAAGTACATTGTTTATATTTTATTTAGTAACGAGGAACTTTCATTAACCGGTGAGCAGTCTTCAAACCTCACAACATATTTTCAAATTTGTCCATCTTTTCTTACAAATACTGCTGTGGCATACAATATGTGACATTATATTGCATCCTTCATAAATCTGGGAAAATCCAAGATGTCCCCTTCTAGAAACAGCTAATGTGCTTTTTAGATATAAAAGGAATCACATATAATCAATATTAGTCTCACACTAAAGCATTTGTGTGCATTTTTATTGTGTATGGTATTATTTTTCAATAACAATTATTTGTTGGTATAAAGTAATTCTACAAATTTTTCATGTAACATTTGAGATGAGTAAACTAAAAAGTAACCTTCATGAGTGCAAGCTATGTTCATTTGGTTTCAAATATCAAATATTGATCATTTACACCATGCTTAACAGATAAATGGGCTTTTAATTCAAATTTATTGAGTAAGCAAATACTGAAAAGATAGTGATGAATGCTATAGGTTATCTGTTTTATTCTTTACAAATTCCTTATGTGTATAAAATGTATGCTTATCATATCCACTCTGCAACTCCTCACAGGAAGCCCCCCTCATTACATCTCCCTCTCAAATTCATGCCTTCCCTTTTACAATTAATAATTGATTAATTAATTTTAATGCACTGAATCTGATTAGTGCTACCCATGCATGTACAAATGTGGGTTATCCACTGGGGTATGGGGCCAACCAGTGACCAGACCCCCAAACAAAAGTGATTCTCCGTCCTCCAGCCATCCTCTCCTGTCTATAGCTCTTCAGCCAGCAGAGGAGCCTTGAGAGGCTTTCTCCCATCCACACTAGAATTTTCTACTGGCTTGATCTTGTACAGGTCTCAATTAGACAATGTTTTTATATTAAAAACCATTAGCTCTGCAAAGAAGGCTAGATCTCAATTATTTACAGTGTTCGAAATGAGCTTACTTATTTCTCATGTATTCAATTTACTATAGAAATAATAATAAACTCATATTATGGTAAGCTCAGTAGATGAAATTATGAAAACTAGTTATTTTCTTCCAGAAAATGGAATTTTTAAGTACTATTTAATATTAGAGCAAGCTTATTAATGTGTTTATTTTAAATATGAGGAAACAAATTTATTCAAGTTCACATAGTTAAAAGGGACAGAACTGAGACTCATTCCCATCCCATCTTGGCTTGAAACTCTTACCTAGGTCATATCATTTGTTCTTAGAATTTAGTTTCACTTCTTTTGAGCACACTGACTTAAATTAAGGGAATCTGTAATAGCAGGATGATGATAAAAACAGAAAGCACTCGGGTGTACTTGGGTGTAGTAGACCAAATGAACAAACCAGGGAATTGTAGATTATGTGTTGCTCAAATGCATACATGATGGTAGGAAGAATAGGAGAAAATGGGAAAATGATCTTCAAGGGAAGAACAAAGTATAAGTCACACTGATGTGGAAAGGGCAGGAACGCCATGAAGTACAGAAGATAAACAAAACCAGACCAAAAACTGCATCAAAAACATCATTTTCTTTTTGCATCAGTGAACTTGGTTTTAAATATAATTTATAGCAGTGCATTCAATAAGCCTGCCTACACTAAAGAACTTTAAAAAGATGTGCAAATGCTTATGTCCCATAAATACAGCTCCAAATATATGCAGAACCCACCGTATAGTTGTCTGAGGATCATACAGCAAAAGGAAGGAGATTCATCATGGGTAAATTGACAGAACTCCCTTTGGAGCATTTTGTGTTACATTTCTGTTGACTTACAAACCATGAGCAGTTCTATATCCACCCAGCATTTTGTTTGGTTTTGTTTGGTTTTGAGACAAGGTTTTACTGTATAGCCCTGGCTGTCCTGGAACTTGCTCGGTAGACCAGGCTGGCCTTGAACTCAGAGATCCTCCTGCCTCTGCCTCCCCGAGAGCTGGGATTAAAGGCATGCAGCATGCACCATCATGCCTGGCCTATGCCTGCCCTTATTTCTTAATAGTGTGACTTTCAGGACTTTGGGCTCAGGACTCTTAGTGCATAGATAAAACCTGTGTATAAAACCAGACAATAATTCAGAAAATATTCTAACAAAAACTAAATATTTTTCTTAGCCTTGGAAGAATTTGTCAGTTTTATTAAAATTTTCTAAGCAAGGCTAGTTATGTAGTTCAGCTGACAAAGTGCTTGCCTTGGCCAAGTTTGATCCTTAGTACTGTATAAAGTGGGCATGGTGGTACACACTGCCATCCCAGCATTCAGGATGTAGGTGCAAAATCAGAAATTCGGTCACCCTTGGCTACACAGAGTTTGAGGCTCCTTGGACTACAGGTAACCCTGCTTACAAAATAAACAGACATCAAACAGAAAATTTCTATGTAATCAAAATGTCTTTATAGTTGTAAAATAAATCATGTAGTTGAAACTATAATGATATTTTAAACTGTGAAAAGCACTTTGATTTTCTTTGTGGTAATGGCCATGTTTTACATGCTCAGGGCTCTCATGATATGCAAAGCTTGTAACATTTTGATTTGGCGTCCTTTTCGTAGCATTTGTTTGATTTCGTGTGTGGGATCTGGTGCAGTTTTACAAGAAGATTTGTATTTCCGAGTCTATTTTTAAAAATATGATATTTTAATATAGTGAATGTTAAACAAAGAAAAGTGTCACAGCTTCATGGACTCAGCAACCACTCTTAACTAGTTTGATTTAGTCAATGCATTTTAAGGAAATGAAAAAATATGACTTTCTTTCTACATCTGTATTCTGATCCTCTAAACACCATTCCTTACAAGTAATTTGTTTTTTCTCTTTTATGCTGCTTAAATTTAACTATGCTTAGTACATAGTTAAAACCTGTGTATAGAACCAGACAATAATTCAGAATATTTATTCAAACAAAAACTAAATCTTTTTCTTAGCCTTGGAAGAATTTGTCAGTTTTATTAAAATTTAAGTTCCTGCTTAAATTTTCATACTTTCACTGCATCTTCATATCTTCATACTCATAAAAATAAGATTTCCTAATTATTTGAACATATATCTTATTTGAAAAGCCTGATTCTATACTTTCATGAACATATATTGCCCTGTGTTCTTTAACAGTTTTATACTTAACGTTGTAAAAAAATTTTAGTTTAATTTTTTTTTAATACGTGTGTGTGAGAGTGAAGTGCCCACAGAAGCCAGAAGAGAGTGTAGGACCCCCTGGAGGAAGTTATAGACAGTTGTGAGCTACACAACATGGGTGTTAGGATCCAAGCAATAGTCCTCTGTAAGAGTAGTATGTATTATCAACCTCTGTTCTAAATTTCTAGACCAGGATTTCACATTTTTAAATTTGATATTTATTTGAAATCCTTATAATTATTGTGAGAGAGATTTCAACTTTCTTATTTTTTCTGTATAAGCCTACTCTCTTAGCTATTATTACATACAGGATTCATCATTGCTGTCACGTGCCAAGTTAACATATAGGCATTGGACTGTTTGTCAAGTTACTTACATTTATTATCAAGTTCTATTACTATGAACTTCTCTTTTGTTTATTCCCAAATAAGGACAAAGACAAAATAGCAATCACCAAATCTTTGCTTGATTGTGTTTGTACCTTAAATATGAACAGAGAAAAAAACCCACATTACTGGTCTTAATCCTCTGTAGTATTTTCTTGACACATCTTGAATATATATACTTGCATGTGAATTTTGGGCTCTAATACACATATACACAAATTACATGCCTATTATAATTTCAATTAAAATTCTATTATGTTAACAGATTAATTTTGAAAATTGACATCTTTTTGTTATTGAGTCTTTGTATCGAGGCACATGATATACTTCTTTAAAATGTTCTGCGTTAGTTACTCTTCTGTTGTTGTGAAATGTCATCACGACCAAGGCAACTCATAGAAGTGAGAACGTAATTGGGCTTACTGTTCCAGAGGGTTAGAGCCATGATGATGGAACAGTGGCAACAAGCAGCAGCAGGCTTGGGAGCTGAAGCAAAATCCAAGGGCTCACATCTTAAACCACAAGCAGGAAGCAGAGAATAAATTGGGAATGGTGAGCATTATTAAACTCTTAAAGCCCGCCCTTAGTGACATACTTCCTCCAGCATGGTGGCACTTCCTAAAGCTATCAAAACAGCACCACCAACTGGAGATAAAGAATTCAGTCAAGCCACCACATGTTCTATATGAAATTATTTCATGATTTGCAAATGCTATTAATCCTAGCAGACAAGAGTAAAAGACCACCAACCCAACTGCCCAAATTGGAGCAAGCTTTATTCATGTAAATGGGCTGTCTCCCTCTAAGGCAGGGTTCAAGAGATCAACCTGGTCTGGGGAAGTCAAGGTTTTTATAGCTTAGGGGCTGGGGTTTCCAAATGGGGGGGGCGGCGGGGTGCTGGAAAATAAGCAGTGTTACAGAAGCAGAACATAACTTCCTGAGTCAAAAGCATGGTCGCCATTTTCTGGAAAAGGCAGTACAGAATTATCTGTAGTTAAGGTCATAGGTGGGACATAGCCCAATTCTTAAGAAACAGGAATTTAATTATAAACAGGAATAAACTTAATTTGACTTTGCTATAAAATGGTTTCCAAGCCCAAGATGAAGGCAGATTGGTTTATCAGTGCCAGCTTACTTTTAGATTTCAGGAAAGACTTTTGCATTTTCTACTTCAAAGTTGTCATTCTGACTTTTCATCAGCAATTATGATGATGCTGATAATGTGAATAATATCAAAATGCCCAAAGTTTAAAATAAACATATAGTGGCATGCATCAAATATATCATGTAAAATTCAAGATGAATATTTTAATATAATTTTTACTTAAAAATTGATATACCAACTATTAATCAAAATTTTAAATAATGTATAAAAAAAGAACCCATATAGGAATAATAAATTTTAAGAATGGCTAATAGGATTAAAGTATTCACTAAGAACAAAAAGCCTGACCATTTAAGGTAAAATAAAAGACAAATTAAAACAGAGAGTCTAAATATAAATGTGCCTTTAACTCTGCAGTATATGTAACAGAGGAAAGCACGGAGGATGGATTTAAAATAACTTCATACAGAAGGATTTCTTGAAAAGCATGCACTAATGTTAACTTTACACTTTTATAAATTAAGTATGTCAATCATGACAAATTAACAGTTTAATAATTTAGAAAGGTAAATGAATAGAAATTTAAAGTATAATTTTCCATGTTATAGAGAACAAAGACAGAAATAAGAAAAGCAGTCCTACAGATTTAAGAAAGAAGAAAATCATGCATGGTTCACAAAAGGCAAATAAAAATAGAAAAAAGATGGTAAAAATTCAATATCCATCCATACATCAAGTGTTAGGGTAGCTGTAACTGTAATGGTGTAAAGAAAGGAAACATATTGGTCCAAACTTTTAAAACAAGTATATTTTGCTATATTAATGTTTGAGAAGTACTCTAGAATAAATAAAAGTAGCAGGAGAGAAGAGGAAACAAAAACAAGAAGAAAAAACTTCCTGCTGTAGACACTGACAAAGTGCATAATAAGGAAAACACCAACATGACTGTGAACAGCAGTTACTTTAACTTTTATGAACAGCTAACTATGCAGACACAATTTCCAATGACATGAAATCATTCACAATATTCATTCATAAAGACTTCAAAGAAAATAAATCTTGTTAGCGTCTGGACATTTTTCCTCACTTCCATGTATTTACTCTATAAAATAATACCAAAAAAAAAACCCGAAGTGTATATGACCACTGCTGGAAGAAAGAAATGATGCTGAAGTACTAGAATATACGTATGACCCAGTAACATAGAAAATAGTACAGAATAAAATTTAGGAACTTAATTAACACAGTACTTTAAACTGTATTTTAGCAAAGAAAATTAGCTAAGATTTAATTATGCAGCAAGTGTTTTCAGAACCAAGAGAAAGAAAACAGTCAAAAAAAAAAAAAAAAGAAGAGTGAGATGAAGGATTATGACAGACAGTAATAAGATTATCATGTTCAAGATTATTCTATTTGTTTTCTGTGAGAGATGGGGGGGTCTTTTTTACTGTTTGCTCTTATTTTTGTTGTTTTGAGAGACAGAAAGGGGGTAGATCTGGATGGAAGGAGAGGTAGGAGGAACTAGGAGGAGTAGATGGAGGAGAAACCACAATCAGGATATATAAATGAGAAAAAAATTTAATTCAATAAAAGAAAAAAATAAGAAATCACTTTAAAATAGTTTTTAAGGCTAAAAATTATTCTTAAAAAAGAAAAAGTAATACACATGACCACATTTTGATTCAAATAGCAGCAAACAGAAGAAATATATATACATATATTTATTACATATATTTATTACATATATATATATATATATATATTTACACTAAAAAAGAGGTCAATCTATAGTCATCAAAATAGCAGGACTGTACTTGAGATTCTCTCATGACAATGCATATATAAAAATGAAGATTAAACTGATAGCTTTCTTAAAAAATAAGATGACGCCATGATGTAAAGAGTGGAAAAACTGAGTAATCCAGCAGCAGTTGAAGAGGCATTTCAATTCTGAACTCTAAAATTTGGGGGGCATGTCAGGTGGAACACTTCTGAAATAGATGCTGGTGTTGACGCAGATGATCCCACAATGCAGAAAAAAAGTTCCGTTTGAAGTTATTTATGCTGGATGTCAAAGGCTGATGAATCACGCATGAACAGTAAATTACGGAACATGATTGCTTCTCGGCACAGATGAAAAATATCCAAAGTGAAATATTAGCAACTGCGTCTGGCAATGGAAGCCAGACAGATGGTTAATCCTAAGAGCATGTGGTGGTTTGGTTTCAAAGTCCAAAAAATGAACTTGTCACCAGAACTGGCTAAAAGGGAGAGCCATTTTTCTTTCTCTTTAATTTATTGTTTACCATCTTCCTCTAACTCAGAGTTATTTTGAGGATCAGGTGGAAAATGCAGGCAAGGAACTTTGTAAGTTGAACTGCTGAAGAATTATTCTTGCTGGTTCAGTCTACTGTGGTCTTCCTATACTGTTGTTTCCAAAAAGTCCTAAGTAAGGCATATTGTGAGAGCTGTGATTAATTCCCCCAGCAAGTGCTGCTTTCAAATGCACACACTTAAGCATCTTTCAAACCTAATGGATTAGAAATCTTGATGAAACTAAAGGGCAAATACTTCAAAATCAGTAAAGAGCAAAGTAAAAGAAGCCCAGTGACGAGCCACTGAGGAAATCTCACCAGCATTTTAAGTTTAAAAGGATTCATTTTGTTTCTCATAAAGACATCTTTTGAGAAGCAGCCTTAAATGGAAAGTGCATATGCCATTTTGGTCAGGAACTTTCTATAACCTTTCAGATTTAAAATGTCACTGTTTTGACAAGGGGTTACCTGCCTGAATTAATTCACTAGCATCCAGCCCAATATAAGTAGGTAAATATATGTATTCTGTCTTTGAAAAACATCATTTCTGAGAAATTTCACTGAAGTTTATAATAGTCCCATGAGATTCTGTATTTCATTACCATGGACAGATGTTATTATTTTGTTTTATAAAAATATATAGTTGCTACACCATTTTAGTTGGCTGTGTAGCTGTATCCTTTTTATTTTTAAATTTAGTATAGTACACAATTTGAAAAAATAATTCTGCCATTTCTTGTTTTCTCATTGTAATGTACCTGTTTCAAATGAATAGTGTTTTTAAGATTATCTATGTTTTCCTTTCTCTTTGTTCTTTGCTTTTTATTTTTATTAAAATAGTATGTTATCCATAGGAAAAACACAGAAGTTATCCAATGCTTAAAATAACTTGGGTTGCATTTTAAGAGTATGGATAGTTAAATATGTGAAGAAAAAACAGAGTTTCTATGCTTTGCTACTTAATCCTTATGAGGACTGAGGGAGAAGCATACACTGAGGTAGGTCCCCTTAGTTACACACACACACACACGCACACGCACACGCACGCACACACGCACACACGCACGCACACACTCTTATCTTAACTCCTTTTTTTAACCAAACTTCAACTGGAACACCAAAGAAGACATTGAAAACGATTCTCCTAACAATAAGATATTTAAGAGTGGCAAAATTATGACAAACAAGCCCTGTTCCTATAAAAATAGCCCAAATGTTCTAAATGTTTAGATTTGTGTGTCACACACCCACAAAAATTCTACAACAAACATAGTAATGAAGTCTTCAAATAATTTTTCTTTTGGATAATACTATATGGATAGAAATTTGAAATAAATGTTAAGTACCTTTCAAAATACTAATGCTATAGTTTTAATCTTTACATATTTGTGTGCTTGCAATACATTTCCCTTTTAAATTTCTTTATAGTTCCTATTTAATTATCTCATATAATTTTGACTTTACCTCTCTGTCAGTTTCTCTACCAATATCATCCACCTTCTCCTTGTACACATCTCTTCTGCTACTACTGTTTTCCTTCTTAAATATTCAAGGTTTGTGTTTTCAGCTTATTTTAGCAAGTTGCTAATATCTACACAAGTTCCTCTGCACTGCTTGAATTTTCAACAAATCTTTGCTAATGACTGGATGTCACTTTTTGGTAAGATGCTGCTATTAGGGCATTCATATTATGAAGCTTATGAAATTCCAGACTATATTCTCTTTATGTAAATGTAAAGATAACTACTGTCATCTTCAGTATTTTACAGATTAAAAAAAAAACACTAAAGAACAGAGTTTAAAAGCATGCTCAAGTATCAAAGCGCTTAATAATTATCCCAAATCTAAAACCTGAGTATTTACCACCGCTGTCATGTGACTTTAACTTATCACCATTTCTTACTGTATTATGGTATACAAAACTGTGTTCGAGGAACACAAACTGTATATGATCATTTTGAGCATGATGATATAGAACTGTTTTGAAGGTCTAGGGCACTTCCTCATCCTGGCAGTGGAATATTCTCCATAAGTTGCAGCCAGTTCAGCCTCAGAGAAACTTGTAACTGAATATTATTATCCAGAAGTCAGCCCCAACTGATCTATCTACAACACAACTTCTATGCCTTAAGGTTCAAGAAACATTGTGGAAGAAGGGCATGAGGACAGTAGGTGCCAGAGGACCATCATGTCTACTATGAGACTGCGTGTCCTAGAAATGTTAGGAAAGCAATACTCACAAAGTCTTGACCACATGCTACCTGAACAAGGCATGAACAAGAACAACGCTAACAAACATGCTGCCATAAAAGGGCGAGATCTCATAAGGTATCATAGACAAGAAAGGAATGCTGAGCCCTGGAGAAATAGCCTTTTCCAGGTGGGAGCACATCAATTGGTTAACCAATAGCAAATAGGCAGCACTGAAAACATACATATGTGTAACATTATACAGACTGAACAGTTTGTGTTTTATGTATTTAGGGGTGTGTGTGTGTGTGTGTGTGTGTGTGTGTGTGTGTTTGTTTGTAATAATAAGCAATAGTTGTGGAAGGAGATGTGATAGATTGGAGGAATAAAAAGGAAAGAGGAAAATGATGCAATTATATTTTAATTTTAAATATTTTATAAATTAAAAACTGGGCATTTTCACTTTAAATAACAACTTACTTGAAATTACACTAAAATTTAGTTTTATTTAACTAAATACATATTTTTGTAAAAGCCAAGTCAGAATATGTGTGAAAGATTGCATACATATCTCACAATGCAACGTTAGATGTGTACTAACAAATTTTCTGACTAGCATTTTGCATAATTAAATAAATCTATATTTGTGCTCCAGCTGGCATCAGATAGAAATCCATTCTTCTTCTCATTAAGATACAATGATGTTGAGAAAATTATTGCTTTAAAATGGTAATCAACCTATCAGTGTCACAAATGAAGACTCTTCTAACAGCTAAACGTAGTAGGACTTTTCAGTAATTTGTATGATTCTCAATATTTCTCATTTAATCTTAGACAGTCTAAGCCTGAGTAGAAAACAATCCAGTATTTCATACACAGAAGGAAACTGACAACATTTTATTAACCAGCAATGTTTAATAGAGGATATTTTCTTGTAAGAACTTTAGATAATTATTTTACCCTTATCTATAAATAGAAAACTATACAAATTATTGGTCATGTTTTACTTAAAATGTGATCAAAAGTGTTTCTAACAAATGCAATAGTATGATTCCAGGAATATAACATGCCCTTCAGAGTGTTAGATTGTGATATTTATGTGCAACTGTGCATCGTGATTCAGAGCTGTGCATATAGGACTGCATGGGCATAGGGTTCAGTATACAGACTTACTGTCCAGGTTTGCTGGGCTGAGCTGACCTCACCATAAACATAATAGTTAAAATCTAGTCTGCTCCAAAGATCTTACATATGTGCAGTTGTGTGTGTTTGTGACTGTGTCTATGTAAATGTTGTCTGCATGTATGAATGTCTGTCTGTATGTCTGCCTGTATGTGTGTTTGCTAAGCCATATTGAGAATAATAAGTAGTATTCAAGCCCTGATACCTGTTTCTGGAAATTAAGATTGAACCAAGTAAACAGTCTATTTGAAAGACTATCCATTTTGTATTCCAGTTTAGGACTCCACTGTGTTTATAAAAATTTAGTTCTTGAGATGTAAATTCTTGCTGCTCCAAATTTCTTTAACTTAGAACCCCATCTTAAAATTGCTCAGTCTTCTTTTTAGCAGATTCCTCATAGGATTATGTATGCATTCAATTTTTCAAAGAATTTTATATAATTTTTCAGTGATTCTATATAATTTTAATTTAAAATGATTGTTAAAGAAATTATATAATATAATATGTATATATATACCATTAATCATGAAAAGATTGTCTTATAGGGGACTGATGTACATGATCCAATAGAACAGTTTTCAACACATATCTTAATTAAGAATATAAGGTTCATTATTTAAAACTCTTCATCTTTCTATTCTCTGAGTCTTTCTTCTCATTGTCTCTCACAGAACTTTATAAGAACCGAATAAATGAATGCCCTTAAAAAGCTAGCATTGTGTACACCTCTTAATGTCATAAAGTTGTACTTGATATTTGTTATATTAGAGATCAGAAATGGAGAGAGAGAGAGAGAGAGAGAGAGAGAGAGAGAGAGAGAGAGAGAGAGAAGACTGAGACCATTGTGGATGTGTGTCTTGGTTTGATTTTTAGCTAAGGCTGTTGTCAGTAGCAAAGCAGATCTATGCAATTAGTAGCTATATTTGCCTTAACAATTTTGGCTGACAAAACAATGGGACAGAAAAACAAATAGCAGTTCCATTTTGGGAAAAGGAAGTATATCCCATAATATATATATATATATATATATATATATATATATATATATATATATATATTGGTTTTTCGAGACAAGGTTTCTCTGTGTAGCTTTGCGCCTTTCCTGTGACTCACTTGGTAGCCCAGGCTGGCCTCGAACTCACAGAGATCCGCCTGGCTCTGCCTCCCAAGTGCTGGGATTAAAGGCATGCGCCACCACCGCCCGGCCCCCATACTATAATTATTATATAACAAAAAAATGATACTTTTTCCTTTTAGATGATGACTAGAGATGAGGAAGGAAAGAAATAGGTTTTCATTATAGGCTGTTTATTTTAAGCACATAAAATGTAAAATAAACAATTCCAGTCCTTTCTATTTCTATTATGGATGGCATATATTTTAGAAAGAAAAAAAAATCTCTTTTTTTCAATCTTATATACAGCTAAAGTGATTTGTTTTTAAATATTATTTATGGCATTAATGTAGATACATATTTTTCTTTTTCTGGAAAAAGAAAGATCCAATCATATTTGCAACTTATTATATTTGTGAGATAAAATCCTAAAAATTATATTGATCACCTCTAAGATTTGTACATCTTAAGGTGCTATGAAAATTATATTCCCATAAAGAATAAGAATATTCCTTTCCCATATTGTGAATAATCTGTTTGTATTTTTTGTTGTTGTTGTTGAGGTGAGAGGCAAAAATGTTCTAAGTTTGGCATGCTTTCACTTTCAGCATATCTCACACTTTTTTATTGTTGTTCATTTTTTTTATCTATTCCAGTTCTTAGTTAAGATTACTATTGCTGTGATGAAACACCATGATCAAAAAAATTTGGGAAGGTCAGGGTTTATTTGACTTACACTTCCATATCATAGTTCATCACTGAAGGAAGCCAAGAAATGAATTCAAGTAGGGATGGACTCTGAAGACAGGAGCTGATGCAGAGGCCAAGGAGGAGAGCTGCTTACTGGCTTTCTCCTCCTAGTTTGCTTAGCCTGCTTTCTTATAGAACACAGGACCACCAGGCCATGTATGGCACCACCAGAATAGGCTGGGCCCTCCCCCGTTGATCACTAATCGAGAAAATGTTCTATAGGTTCCCAACAGCCCAATCTTATGGAGGCATGTCAGTTGAGGTTTCCTCCTCTCAGATGACTATAGCTTCTGTCACACTGACAGAAGTTTAGTTCCCAACATAGGAATCTTTATGCAATTAATAAATAAAAATGTAACATTCCCACAAAGCAGCCAGGAGAACTTCAAGTCTGAAACTAGCCCAGGATACACAAACAGTTCAAGTCCAGGATAACCTTGTCTCCAAATAACACAGCAAACAGAAGGAACAAAAGGAAACATTGACATTACTGTACAGAAACACAGATTAATAATGCCGTCAGTGAACTTTTTGTTGATGTGAACCATGTGAAATTATGATTTCATGAGTAAAAATTCCACTAGATATTATCAATTTTATACTCTTCAAACTCATTCTCCCCCAAAAATTATATGAACATTATTACAGTAATACTGTTCCTATTATTAATTTAATTGTGCTGATCATATCCCTTGTCATTCTAAGCATTACTAATTTTTAAAATAAATTTGATTTATGAAGCAAAGATGTTAGATTATAAGAATGATTCTTGGAGGAAAAATTCTTCCTTGTATTTTTAGAATTTCCTCACATGTGCTGTGTTTCACTGTAGAATTGTATGTACTTACCTGTTCAAAATGATTGAAATGAATGTGTTTGTATATCGGTTGAATGTTCTTGATAAAGATCGTTAAATGAAGTAGATAATTTTAAAGTTCTCATCCATGCTGGTGAGTTGACTCCATGGGTCAAGACACTTGCCACCAAGCCCTGCAACCTGGGTTCAGTCTCTGGAACCCACATGATGGAGAGAGCTGACACCCACAGTCTGTGTTCTGACCGCCACATCCATGCCGTGGTGCACACAAGCATAGCAACAACAAGCATGCCCATACACAAAGAGTAATAAATAAATGTAATTCTGAAACCATCTAATCTTTGTGATGACTGGAATAATAAGTACTTTCCAGAGTCTGAAAAGAAGCTATATACCAGAACACAAGCCTAAGGTTATTGAAATACTAAAACTCTTTAGGGATATGTATGTGTTTTCAAATTAAATAATGTATAACTTAATATAACTCTGTGTCCAAATATCAAAGTAATTCTAGTCTGAATAGCTGTTTTCAAAAATTATTCCTAGCTCAGAAGCCTGAATATTTGACTAGATTTAATTTCAGGGTTTATTGTTTTTCAGGGCTTATTTTTTTTAATTGAATAAAAGAAACTTACTTAATAGAGTCATTCTTAGGTTTGTTTTTTCACACTTCTTTAATGAAATTTGGGCGTTGTGATTTAATTACTTCAGTGATTCACATTTTGTGATTTAAAGGAGTAATGATTAATATTGCCAAGTAAGTGAAGTTTGTTCTCAAAAAACATTGATGGAAAATTACATTTTTCCCCTCAAACATAACAGTCCAGTTGTTTGTAATATGATCAACAGCAAAATCCTGGCATGTGTGGGCTCTGGTATCTCTCACCAACCTGCTTATATTATGAATGTATGTAAAATAAAAGAGAAAGCCATTTTAGAGAATAAGTAGATATAAAATATCTTTAGACAAAACAGGATACTGAATTTTCAAATGGATAATCTCCTTAGTTATATGATTTCTCTTCACCATGAAATTAATTTATTTTTATAATTCAAATTTATATTTTATAAACCTGAGAAAATGTGTAGTTTTAGAGTACACAGTATGAGATTTGATGGCAGGGACGATGCATTGTTTATTTACTTATTTATTTACTTTCTGTCCTTTAGTAAGTGTATAGTGAGTAGCTGCTCCATGCAAACAATGGATTCAAAGGTACTCAGATTGCTGTGAAAACTGACACAGAGGGTATGCAATTCCTGAAACTTTGTGTGCTGATCGTAATGGATGAGTGGAACCACATCTGGTTAAGAAAATTATAGACATCTTAGGAGAAGCAACTGTGAAGATGCTCAGGAAATACATATGAGTTTATAAAGATGAAGGCCTAAAGTTCTATTCTCTTTAGCAAATCTGTTTCAGACCCTTCCAAAGGGTCCATGATGCTTAGAGTACATAGAACTGTGAGTATTGTATTTGCATTCATTATGGAACACAGCATGTTTTCAAGGATCTGAAGACTATCCAATGACAGGTCACATTGACTCCATTTGTCAGGGCCTCTTAAAGCTATTATAGTAGAATTCATCCTGAATATGCAACCAGAATAACATTGCTAAGATGAAAATCAGAATATTTGTTTCTTTTACTAAAATTCTGCCATGACCTTCCACTTACTAAATAAGTCTAGAGTAACTGTTTTGAATACTAATAGCTACAATAACTGCTTTTCAGATTTACCCTTGTAAATATTTTTTTTCTGACAGTTATCTCTTGATAATGCACTGCAACACCATTATTAATGTCAAGTTTTGATTGGCTTGTCTTTCATGCTGTAGTTAAGACCCTTCTCTCTCTTCCTGTAAAAATACACTGTCACTGTCTTGGTACTCCTTTACCCTTTGTTTATGGCTGTGTGTGATGTATATGTTGTGGTGCCAAAAACAGCTTGACCACACAGCTGCCATGACAGGCTTAGAGGCCCAGACATAGCTGCCATGACAGGCTTACTGGTAGGCAACACCCGGATCCAGGAAAAGCCATAAGCTGACACCACCTAGGGATGAGCCAGGGATGGAGAAGTACCTGAGATCCCAAACATTCCAACCATTAGATAAGGTTAGATAATAAGTCCAGATGTCCTTGAGCCTAGCACACACCTATTTCTCCTTTTTGCTGATACCCCCAAACAAATGTCAGCCAACCAGGGTCCTGAACTGAAATCCCTTCACCCCAACCTCCTCTACTATGATAAAAAAAAAAAAAAAAAAAAAAAAAAAAAAAAAAAAAAACCCTATGCCTCCTGGACTCCAGCCTCTCTGATCTCACCTCTGTGGTAGGACACAGAGACCAAGTCCGAGCTTGAATAAAGGCTCTTTGCTTTTACATATGGTGGTCTTTTGGGGGTCCCCGTGATCTGGGCATAACAATATACTTAAGTAAACTTCAGGGTAACTCATTGAGAAAAAATATAATAATTATTTAGTCATAAAGGAAAAAAATTAAGGCTGAAGACTTTATTCTTGTAAACAAATAATTCATAGTTAATGAAAATTTCCTTTTCTTTGACCTACAGTAGTTGAAACTACTGTGCTCATTCATGTCCTTGAAGTCATATTCCGAATGCATGTATTTGCCATGGCTCTATGGTAGGCAGAATACTTCCTTAGTCTTTAGCAGTAGATTTGGTCATGTGACTTGCTTTAGCCTGTGCAGTTTAGTGTAAATAAAGTGAAGATGTCTTGCCTCATGTGTGTTTTCCCCTCTGCCTCTACCAATGACAAAAGAATATGGCCTGAGGAGCTATCTAATCCTAAAAGCCTGAGAGACAAGTACACCTAATGAGCATGCCCAACTTGGTTGTGTCCAAATATATACAAACCTAGACACATAAATGAATTGTATAAACATTCCCACATGATACAGGAATTTTGTGCATGTTCTTTGCATTAATGGCTAATAAATAATCTGAGCATGAACTTTGCCATAACCATAAATCAGTACATATTTTCTGAAGAGAAAATCCTTTTTTAATACATTTGTAATTGTTTTTTTGAAATTCAGATTTATTCAGATGGCTCAGTTTGAACCTTGAGACTGCAGAGTTAGAGCAAACAGTATTTGTAACCTTCAGAAATGGCATTTCATCCACTTAAGAGAAGCATAAAATTCTAATTCCTAAAACTTGATTGATTTTCAACCTATGTACGTTATATCCAGGCATGGCCACCCTACTTGATGTCAGAACACATCTAATAAGACAAGAACTAAAACAGTCACTTGAAAAGTTTTTTGCACCCCATAAGCCTCCGCACTGACGCAGCAATCCAAATCAGAACAAATTAGAAAAAGCCCCCGTTTAATGGGTAAAGCATTCCTGGATGATTCTCCAGCCCCACAGAGAGGAGACAGAGAAGAGAGACAGAAAAGTCATGTGTTTGCTTTCTGGGCTGCAGTTTAAATACCCTGTGGGAGTGTTCTTGAGCCTCTCTGGGGGAGGAGCCCTGTTTGGTAGGACTTTCTGAGGGGCAGGTTCTGGACAGAGAAGTGGGGCTTCTACCAGAACATTCCAGACTCTTTGGGTATATGGATGCCAGGGTGCCAGAGGCTGAGGTGGAGCTTCCACCAGCACACCACTGCCTCACTTTGACAACAAGTCTACGCCTTAGAAACAAAGTCTAAAGATGGACACCTTATTGCCTAGAAGGTACCTTATCAGTCAGTAGGGAAGCCAGCAGTCAGTCAGCATAGTCAACAGCAAGCAGACTGGTTTCCTTGCCTATGACAAACTGGATTTTCAGCTAAACTCCAACTCAAAGCAAAACCAGGAAACTATCAACAAAAACCCACTTCCATGTTCCCTACTGGAGATGTATGCTTAAAGGCGTTAAAACAAGAAACAACTGATGATGAAGTGCCCCGGCCCCAATGATACATCTACATTGTAACGTCTGCCCCTAAAGCTAAGTGATCATCGCAAAAGAGGGAGCAGAAAAAATCTGTAAGAGCCAGAGGACCAGGAAGTCTGCTTCCAGATTGAGATTGTGTCTCCTAGAAAAGTCAGGGCAGCTTCATACATAATACTGCAA
Source organism: Peromyscus eremicus (assembly GCF_949786415.1). NCBI lineage: Eukaryota > Metazoa > Chordata > Mammalia > Rodentia > Cricetidae > Peromyscus > Peromyscus eremicus. The sequence goes on along the minus strand of NC_081432.1, from coordinate 41,165,965 downwards.
CAATATGGCCACTTAAACAAGGACACTACCAATAGATATGCTAATGTAGAAGAGGGAAGTCACAGGAGGTCCCAACCCTAGACAAAAAATAACAGGTACCTAAGGATGCTGAGAGCAGAAGTAGTTTGTCATGCAAATGTTTAACAATTAGTGGAAAAGAGGCCTGGAGTTTGGGAGGTAGGAAGAGGCAAAGAATGGGAAAAGTTAGAGGAAGGAAAAGTGGTGGAAAGAAATGAGATCATTCTATTTCGTTTTTTAAAAAAATTTTTTTTTGAGAAAAAGTTGTCTCCTTCCTAACATTTCATAACATGCTTAATTTGTCACATAGGAGTTATTTTAAATACTCAAGGTCATGTAGGTTCTTCCTGGCCATCATCCATTTGTCTCTCCTTCCTGACAAAGTTGTCAGTGTGAGAAAAGTGTAGGAAATCACCCACCGGTGTATGGAACTTGAATTGCCGTATTTGATCTCCAGACTAATGATCTGGGGAAAGCAAAGAAGATGGAAAGATTCCAACTGAGAAATACTAATTTTATTTATTTATTATTATTATCCTCTTATTTTGAGTAATAGATTTAGTGATTACCATAATAAAGGTGTGTGTCTACATCTAATGAGCTACTCAAGCAAATTTATAGAAAGTATTGACTGACTTTTGAAAGTTGCACATATGTAAAGTTTATTGTTTTATTGCAAAATAATTCACCTTTACTTTTTAAACTTATCAGTGACTTTTTTGCTTTAAATAGAATGTATAGGGTATACAGTTTGTGGCCCCATAATGCTTTAAACAAAACCTGTAATTAAGTGGAAGTGTAGTTTTTTGCACTGTTATTTATGAGATAAATGATTCCTACCCACTGAACTGGAAAATATTCTTTTTAATCTTCTAAATAATCTAAAGTTTTAATTCTATTTTAATTTAATAATATTTACAGTATATTATATAACAATTATATTTAACATAAGTTATCTAAATACATATAAAAATAAAGGGTAATGCAATTAATAATATAAATATGTATTTTATTGTTTTTTATTTTATTATTTGTTTTTGAAAAATAATTCCATATGGACATGGAGTTTAGAATTACTGTAAGAATAGTTTATATACACATCTCAAAATTTATGGTATTTTTGGTGTCTAGAAGCAGGTTGAAAAGACAGTAGGTCTTTGTTAGTTAATAATCTAAATATGATTGAACACACTTTTTGGGGGGTGATTGATTTTAAATTACTGGCCAGGGGGTTGTGCATCTGTTATTTTGGTCATATTATTTGCAAGTTCATAATTTTCTGTAATAAAGCAAATTGAGATTTAGAGGAAAGCCATCATGCCTCATAAATGAGATGGAAACCTTACATGCATGAAGATAGTTCTGATAAAACATTTGTTGTCAAACATGCATGCTCATTGAATAGTCCAGAGTAATCAGTGATACAAGAATCTTGCATCTTACATGAACAACAGTGGCTAGCAGCACTCATGTATATACTTATGCTAATCCCATCAGGTGAGAATAAGACAACTTTTTTAGACAAATTTGAAGGAAGTGTTATAAAATACAGGCCAGGATGATGGATACTGGCCAGGTCCATACCTAGAGTATAACTCAGAATTATATTAGTCAGGGGTTTATAAAAGGCAAGACCCACAAGGCTAGATACTTCTCACCTTCATCCAGTCTTGTCATACTTTCTGCCTACATACCGCCTGCCTACATACAATCACACACACACACACACACACACACACACACACACACACACACACATCATATGCAGTTGGGTCAACCAAGCCTGTTTATAGAATCAAAGCACATGATGGCTTGTCATCTTACATGAACAACAGCCCCTAGCATTCCATTATGATATGTAACAGTTGCAAAATTACAGTTATGAAGTAGCAATGAAAAATATATGGTTGGGGGTGTCACTACAACTTGAGGAATTTGACTAAAGGGTCTCAGCATTAGGAAGGTTGATAACCACTACTGTGTATAATCTCATCTGCTCTGATCCCAAGATGGTGATGGCCATTCATGCTTGAATACTCCTCCCCTTCTTCCAACTTTTACATTCTTTTTTCCCTCATTTATTACATCCCAACCACAATTTCCCCTCCTTCCTCTCCTCCCAGTCCTTCTCCCTACTCCTTCCCTCCCCCAGATCCATTCTGCTGTGAGATAGTGCTTTTGTACACTTGTTTAATAAAATGCTGATTGGCCAGTAGCCAGACAAGAAGTATAGGCAGGATAAGCAGACAAGGAGAATTCTAGGAAGAGGAAGGCTAAGTCAGGAAACATCAGCCCGCCGTCCAGGGAGCAGCATGTAATGGCACACAGATAAAGCCACAGAACACATGGTGACATATAGATGAACAGAAATGGACTGAGTTTTAAGTGTAAGAGCTAGTCAGCAGTTAGCCTGAGCTAAAGGATGAGCAGTTTCAATTATTATAAACCTCTGTGTGTTTACTTGGGGGACGTGAATGGGAGAGATTTGTCCCAACCACTGGCAGGCCAGGACACAGGAAAACTGCAACTACACCACTCCTTCTCCTTTCCTCTCAGAAAAGGGCAGCCCTCCCAGGGATATCAACCAAACATGGCAAATCAAGTCGCAATAATACTAGGCACATTCTCTCATATTAAGGCTAGATGAGGTAACCCAGTAGGAGGAAAAGGGTCCTAAAGCAGTCAAGAATCAGAGACAACACCCACTCTGACTCTTAGGTGTTTCCCAACACCAAGCTACACAACCGTAACATATAAGCAGAGGACCTAGGTCATTCTTCATGATCCTTATTCCATGATGTTCCCTGAGCCTTAGAAGATGCTATAAGTATTGATTTTCTATCATTTCTGGCTGATAATTGGGCCACTAGGAGTCATTTATTCTGAACACTTTGCCCAGTTGTGAGACCTGAACAAGGCCTACAACAGTATCTATCTGTAGAATAAACATAAATGTGTTGTGGGAACTCTGCCTTTGGGTCCAATAGCCAGTTGTTTGGAGCAGCTTGGTACAATAATCTTCTCTGGAGATATGTGACCAATGAGAGCAGGGGTGGAGGAGTTGGGGAGACCAAAGGGAGATGGAGAAGCCTGACTTTCAGTTTGGTCTCCATCTCTCCCTTGGGAACAAAGAGGGGGCAGCAGCTGGATCAGCAGCGGCAGCACAGCTTCATTCTGTACCATGTACACTGTATTTGATTTCAGCTGCTAATAAACCTAAATTGACCTCAGACTTCTACCCTGCATTATAAACATCTAGAAGTAATTTGATGGGTTTACAAAACAATAAGAATAATCTCTCCACTAGGGCCTATGACCTCCCTAGCCACAATATTCTGCCTAGCTCATGCTTCCAAAGATGGATTCCTTTCTGTATAATGTGCCTTCAATCCAATCATAAAACCAATTTGTTACATCTATCCCAGCTGTTATGCGACATGATTCCTGAGAGACATGAGCAAAGTTCTACTCACTCCAGACAGGGAATTTACCATAAACTAAAGTCCAAAATAGTGAACTAGCAAGTTTATTGGGATTTCTTACAAGGATATGGGTTAAGGACTGTTTCAGGAACATAAATGATTAAATGACAGTGGCATCACCAAAAGCTCACCCCAATGTAGGTGACAACTCATAAAAGATAGAAACCTAGAGTAAACTGCAAAACATAAAGACAACTCAACATATTGGAGATTCAGGTATCTTACTTGGCCTGAACCTATTCCAGGAAGCATGGCTGGTCTGAGAGTCTCCCTTAGAAATTCTTACTGCATAAATGTGTGTGTGTGTGTGTGTGTGTGGTGTGTGTGCACTTGGGGAGGTGAGGGGGTCCCTGCAGGTGTCAACCAGGAAAGCAAATACTGCAAGGGGATAAGAATGAAAACCCAGTACAGATTGACTCCATCGACCTGGATCAGACTTTGGGGATTTTAATGCCAGGCAGTTCATTGTCAAAACATTTAAAACACAGTACAATTTGAGAAGACAGTCCAATCACGCCAATAAAGTTGAAGATGTGTGACTATATGGAAACTCTTTCGCATGGGTGGGTTCAATAGCTAAAAGGCCTAAAACCTTGTGTGACCACAAGAGTGGGTTCTATAGCTAAAAGGCCTAGAATCTAGGTCTCTGACTGGTAGCATAAAGATCAGCAGGTTACAAAGTACTTGTGACACCTACCCAAAAGACAGGTAGGGTAGGGAATGGTCTAGGGAGGGAAGAGTCTGGGATCATTTCTCCTGGGTACCAGGGTGAGGTCTATCCCTTCATATACCAAAGAGGTCACCAGGTTGTTAACAGTCTCCACTTTCAGCTTTCTGGGTGGAATGCAGATATTGATCTTACCCCTTCCATTGAGGAGACACCCCTGCATGATTACCATTCCTGGTTCTCTTAGTGCTTTTCTGTGAGTACAAGGATCTCCGTGCTCCCAACAGGAAAGGAAGATTTACTGAATCTTTTCAGTTTTAGGGACTTCCTGAAGCTGTTAACTTGTTTACTTCCTGAGCTTTAACAATCTTCCCTCTGAAGGATAAAATGCTTTACCTTACTTTAGATCATTCTATATTTTAAATTTCCAACCAAGATTAAATGATACATGTTGCAGGAAAGTGTTATACAACATATCTGTGATTGTTATACCAATAGACACATCTTGCCTGGCATGTTTGTAGTGTAGCATAAAGGGCCTATAACCAAGCATGACCAATGTTAAGAATTCTACCCAGCCATATTGATCCACATTTTCACATTGCCACATTTATACAAGTGTCCGGTTTTCACTGTAACACTATCCCACAGGATAGAAACTATAGTGGGCATATTTTGTAAGGCCTCCATGGAAGAAGACTTCTGGGTTAGAAATCTGATATAGGTAGTTAATAACTAGACACAAGAAAGTCTATATAAAAATGTGTTGAGAGCTTTTATTATCATTAAAATCCCATAAGATAGATGTTGTATTGTATATTAAAATGTGTAATATGGAGTAATCTATTATTGTCTCTAATGGACAGCAAGATGAAGGAATAACTCACATGCTTGTCAATATACTCAAATGCCAAGTAAACAAAGCACCTACTTTCTATTCTCAAAGCATTTAGATTTTTCAGTGCACTTCACTGAGGTAGAAGAAAAGGAGATGTCAGTGTGGAGATGAGCTTGACACAATGGGGGTTAGTCAGGAAGAAAATAGCAGATTGTTGGTGGGCAAAACACTGAAATACAGTTACAGAAGCAAGAAGAGCCAAATTGATAAGGGGTTGAAACCAAGGCAAATGGATCTGGTATTTAGTAATATTTAATCCATCTTGTGTAACATCTTAGCCTTTAAACTCACTGAACACTGATACTGAAAATACAATCTAATTCCTGTTGACATTGGGGCATGACATATCTCAATAAACTATTGAGAGCTACTGGTAGCAAGAGGCCATGGGAGTATACAGCAGGTGACAACTAGTGTTCAACAGGTCAACTCACTAGACTCTCTGATGCGGAGCCCCACCTGGCAAGACTGTGGAGTTACTGACTGTTAATGACCAGTTGCTCCTGTCTATAATTTCTCCCATATGTCATTTCATTTCTTTCCTAAGAACAGCTACAAGTATTTTTCCACTGCTTGTGTGTTTATCTCATACATATATTCCATCTATTGGGCACACATATCCGTGGATGGTCAGAAAGATGACTTTTCATCTAGCTGTATAAAATTGATATATAGAAAATATTCTGGGATATGCTTCATAGCTAGATCTCTTGTCCCATGAGGACTGTAGACCTTTAAAATCCTGCTTTGTTCCTTTTGCTCAGACTAACTGCATACAATTAGCTCATCTTTACCTCAGAGTAAGTTCAAACTAGACTAAAGGCTTTTTGTAAATAGACCATAAGTTTAAAACTTTACAATTATTTACAAGGTCAAAGTTGCAGGTATCTAACCAAGGTTATCCACATAAAGCACCCTAAGAAAAGCATGCCATCTCTTCACTTGCCAAGACTGCTAATAAGGAGCTATATCTCACAGTTTGTCACACTGGACACTGCACCCCCTCCCTCTGGTCCTTAGACCTTGAAACCTTGTGTTGCCATGGTAAATGGCTCGGGTCCTGATGGTTTACTCTAGGAATGTGCTTTTGACCAATGAGAGGTAACTTTTGTAGTTTTTTTTTTTTTCTATTGCTTCAAGTCTCATAAAAAAGAATTTTTAGGTAAGAGGGGGAAGAAACCAGAAGAAACTAGGTAGGATTTAGAATTAGGACAAGAATTAGATGAACAGGCAGAACAAAAAAGAGACATGCGAAGAAGACATGTGTGAGTTGATTTCTTTGCCCTCAGATTCTTAGGTTTCCTACACTTGCTGTAGTGTCTTTTCTGGACCCTGAAGGGGTCTGAGGGGCTGGCACTCAAAGGGCCCCATTAATAAACGTTAGCGGGAGGGTGGACCAAGGAATACATGGAGATGAAAGGGCATAACTCTGTGTCCAGTTGACACTGTGCTAACATAAAGGATTTGTGAGAGGATGTATGACTCAGTGAGACTTCAGCGGCTGCTGTCAGACTGTCACATGGCATGTCTACTTTTGGGACTTACCATATTATTTAAACTACCCATTCTATTTCACATTTACTATACACTATATTAGACTGCAGTTAGATCCTAGACTATGCTATGATTTGGGTAAGTGTGAGGTCTTAGGTGGGTTCTTTTCTCTTGGAATTTCTTATCTTATAATTTGCTGCAAGCTGCAGGAAATGGAATTCAGCTACTATCACAAAAACTGCTACTTGGAAAAGTCAAGGACTTCTCCAAAGGTCAAGCCATGGCTTAAGAAGTCTTGGTGATATTTTAGCTTTTGTATATATATTAGCTGGTTCCTACAGTGATTTTCTTGTAATGCTATGTGTGCTTCCAAGAACTCCTAACAGTGTATTTATCTAAAATATCTATCAAGCATCCAAGGCCAAACGAAACAACACCTGTCTCTTAGGTCAGGCAGAAAGCTTTATTTCTTGTGCAATTTAAGGTGAGGCCCGCCTTCCTTACAGCCTTACTAATAGCCTCCTAATTTCTTACCTAACTACTTCTAGGAACGTAGGTTGAGCACATAAATTCCCTTCTTGATATAGTAACCAATCATTAGCTGTCTATTGACCTCCTCCTTTACAGTGGGTTGTCCCCTTCTGGGTTGTAAAAGAAAGCCTGGTTGTCACTGCCTGAGGAAAATTCTTACCTGCCTTTATGACCCCATAAGAATTCAAGCCTGGTGAACTTGCTCTGTGAGAGGATCGCTATTGCTTGGGTTTATAACTGAATTCCTGAGAGACTTAGAGAGAATGGAGAGAATAAGGAGATGGAGAGGAGGAGAGAGAGGGGAAAAAAGAGAACAGAAGAACTAGATGGATAAGAACTGGAGAAGAATGGACTAGATGGGAAGAACTAGACTGAGAATACTAGAGGAACAAGGTGGAAGATGAGGAAGAGCCAGATGGGGAAGAACAAGATGAGAGAGAAGGAGATTGGAGAGGAGCCAAGATGGAAAGTAACTAGATGGATGAGAACCTAGATGGGGCAGAACTAAGATGAGAGAATCAAGATAGAACTTAGAGGGGACAACAGATAAAGGTAGAGAAAAATCAGGCAAGAAAGGAGCTAGGCATGAGAGCAGAATAGAAGCTGTGAAGGGAGAGAACTGACACAGAACAATAAAGTGTATGGACTAAGGAGTTTCATGTACATAGATTCATTTCTTTTCATCAAAGATTAAATTATCAGCTGGTTGTAGATTCTTCCCCGACCCTGGGAGGAGACTATCGAGGGGCTGGACCCCCAGTCCTTAATAATAATTTAGAGAAGTACTCATTTTTGGTGAGTTATAGTGAAGGCATGATGTCAAGGATGTGTACCATCTTACACAATGAGCACAGCAGGTAGGGTCACCCCAGTCCAGACGCCTTAGAATCACACATTGGTTAGTCTCTAGAGTTAGATAAATCCTCCTAAGTGTGATTCTTGAAGCTGCTGTTAATATATTTTGCTAGTTGCTCTTATTTCAGAGACAAACTACCGGAAAACATTTTAAAACTGTTATAAAACTAAAATCTTACAATTGTCTTACATTTATGGGATGTTTATATTGTACCACTAAGAGTACTAGAACCTAGAACGTGTATCATCATTATGACCCCTGCTAAATTAAGGAAACAGGCAGATGTTTCCTTTGAAGTTCCCATTACCAGAAAACATAGGCAATTTTACACCTTACATGTATCTCTCATGAGTCTTCCATTGTCTTATCCCTCTTAAATTCTGCTTTGTTCTCCGCTAGGTGAAAAATAGAATTCTCATGTGTTTTCCCAGAGCCCAACGGCACACTCTGTTTCCATGTTTATTTACAGAACTGCTTCTTTCCTTCCTTTGTCCTCTTTAATTTAGACTTTCTTCTGAAAATAAAACATTGGGGGCAGTAAGTTAGTGAATGCCAAGCCATTGACCTGAATTTGACCGCCAGAGCTCTCATGGTGGAATTAAAAAGTTAGCAAGCCACAAGTACACCATGGTATATGCACATGAACATCCCACACACAATAGTTTATTCCTTTAAAAGATAAAAATAAATAAAACACTCAGGTTTTATATTTGATTAAAGTAGAAATGTTCTAATCATAAATGTTTGTGCATGACCTCAGTTGCTATCAGACTAAATTAAAATATATGAAACTTTGAAAATGGGTTTTAAAAACACATAACTTGCATGATCATTTATCCTCATTATCAATAAAATGAACCAAAGATACTGAAGACAAGTTAAAAGTTCAAGGGGTTCAGCATTATTATCTTTTCAGTTACGCAAGCATGGTGCTTGCTTTGAACTAAAATGAATGCATGCTCCTTCTAAATTCTCCGGTGGTTTAGTCAGATCTTAAAACTACTAAGTTCACTTATTTTCAGTTGTCTATTGACAACCAATAAATGACTTTTGCAAGTTATTACATCTAATGACCATTTTATTTAATTTAGACTTTTAAAAACTTAATGTAGACTTCTATTTTTGTTTTGTAATACAGTAAGGCATACTTAAAATGTGAGGCAGAAATGTGAATTGAGTGAATCAATAAAAAGGTTGTTTATTTTTTATTTTAATTTTTTTATTTTATATACCAACCACAGTTCCTCCTCCCTCCCTTCCTCCCGATCCCTACCACTTCCTTCCCGCCCCTCCCCCACCCACTCCTTAGAGAGGATAAGGCCTCCCATCTCCCATGGGAGTCAGCAAAGCCTGGCATATTAAGTTGAGGCAGGACCAAGCCCCTCCCCACTGCATCAAGGCTGAGCAAGGTATCTCACCATAGGGAATGGGCTCCACAAATCAGTTTTTTATCTAACCTGTGAACCAAAATTCACAATGTATCATTCTCTTCAAAGGACAATCATAAAAGATTTAAACTTTTTTTTTTGTCATGTGAATATAAAATTATCTGCATTCCTCAATTCCTCATAGTCTGAAGAAACTGTAACACTCACACTGGTTTGAATTTGACACTACATAGTTTTAATGGCAAGACATCATACACCTTTGAATTATGGACCACAGAAACTCGGTCCATTTTCAATTCTGAAAGGGGGATTGTGTTAATCCTTTATTTTTCCTCTCAATGGTGACTTTTATTGTCTTCTTTTTTATGTATTTACATTTATTTTTTCTATTTCTTGAGATTGTTGGATAATGCTTGTCTTCTTCGCCATGCTGAGTGTCACTCAAGGACCTCATGCATACAGGGCAAGTGTTCAGGGTACAAGTGTTCCATCACTGTTCTGCACCCCAGCCTTGGTTTTCACTTGGTTGGAAATTCATGTTTTCTGGCAGTCAACACAACTTCTGCTGGAAATTTTGGAATTCCATTTTACTCCTACCCCATCTATATTGAGAGAAATATTTCAAATTCTTGACAGTAAAATCCAAGACCTACATGTACTTCCTCCAAAGTATAAAAGCTAAATGTACAACAGAATTAGAAATAAAGATATTAATACACAGAAGCTAATATAGAGGTGTTTTTATATAGGTCAATGGCAGAACACTTGCTCAGTATCACAAAATATGTTAAACATTTGTTGAGCCATTTATTCAAGTATTCTATGATATTTATAGAGTCCTTTCCATGTGCCAGAGGCAGCAGGATGTACTAGACAACAAAGTAGAACGCCAACACCTGCTGTATAGAGTTTCAGTTACTTTTCCTCACTCCAATTCTTAGAGGTCCCTTTGATTTGATTTTTTTCCACCTTGGGTTTTAGGCTTCTATTGTTCTAGTGATGTCATGGACAATGGCAGAATTGTTCTCGGGAAGAGCTTACGCTAATATGTATTAGAAAGACCAGTTCGCTATGCAGGGCAGAGTAGAGAGAAAAGAGCATAAGGGAGTATGGAGTGGGAGAATAGGAGGAGGGCATGCCTGGAAAGGGCCTCCTCCCTCCTCCATCTGCCTCTGTCCTCCTTACTGAGGGCCTGATGGTTTGAAGATGAGGACTTTAAGAAAAGAGATAAGCATATAAGATTTGAACAGGACCTTGGGTTCTGAGATATAGCCTTCATTGCTTCCTTATTGAGAGATTTTGTGTGCCAATTGTTCTGAGCTGGTGGCACTGGCTTTCTTCTTTATATAACACATCATGGTGTTGCTGACTAAGAGCTAGCCTTGTTTTGTCTGGGATATACAAGCTAACAAATCTATTTCTGAAACAAAAAGTTGACAATGAATATGATTCTTTTTTTTCCTCTCACATCTGAGTCTCTGAGTTGATTAACTAATTTCTTTTATTCTTCTACATTAATATATATATATCTCCTGGATTTCACCTAGGATGGTTCCTGGCATCTCTGAACCACAATGAGTGAGCAGGAAATACCCTATAGTCTCAGCCACTCAAGAAGCTGAGGTAGAAAGATGACTTGAGCCCGGGGTTTGAGAAACCATCTCAAGAATGAGTGAATGAATGAATGATTGAACGAATGAATAAAAGAAAGAATGAATGAATGAGAAAACATAAATAGTGAAAATTATCCTTTTTCCAGCTTAAACCATTGTAAATAAACATCATGTATAAACAGAGGAACATTAGACCACCGGAAAAATATGTTCTTTAATATCTCTACTACTTGTATAATATCTGAACTTACATGGCCATTAATAATAATAGCACTACTAGGGAAAAGGAAGGTTCCCTTTGGGGGCTCTTAGCCTCCCTAGTAGAAAAATTTAAAAATGCAGTCAGAAGCTCAAACACACATCTATTAGAGTTTGAAAGAAAAACAACAGTCCCTAACTGAAAATCCCAGCATCCCCCAGCATGGGAGATGGACAAAAAAACCATGCTTCTTAGTTAATCATGGAGGGGGAAAAGGTAAGAAAGCCTGACATATAAGGGGAAATGTACTTAGGAGTGCCAGTTCAAAGAGTACTCCATCCCAGGATTTTGTATCTCAGGGTAAAAAATTATACCAGGGACCCATACAAAGAGAAATGCAGCTGGATATGGCAGTGCATACCTTTAATTCCAGCACTGGGGAGATGCAGTTGGGGGGGGGCAGATTTCTGTGATTTCAAGGCCAGCTTGCCTAAATAGAAACTTCTAGGCCAACCCATGCTATACCGTGAGACCAGAAAAAGAGGGGCTGGAGAAATGGCTTGCTTACAAAGTTTGAAATTCAGTTCCCAGCACCCAAATCAAATGGCTCATAATCACCGTAGTTCCAGCTCCAGAGGATCTGACACCCTCTGCTGTATGTGCACACACACACACACACACACACACACACACACACACACACACACAATATAACCTTCAAATTTGTTTGGAAATTTGAAATAGAAAGCAAGTACTCTCCCAAGAACTGAAGTAAGCGAGTGAGCTGGGAAAAGCCCAACAAGTATCTGGCAAGCAGTGCATGGCTCTTTACTGTGCCCTGCCTCTCCAGTCTGTATTTCCCAGGTTCCCCCACACTCCATGCACCCAGGAAAGAGAGAATTCCAGCATTCTCTGGCAAACTAGCTTCCTTACATTACTCTCAGTGTAGCTTTCTCCAGTCCATACTCTATTGCCAAAAAGATATTCTATAAAATGTTCATAATTCCCCCTGGAACAAATAACTCTTACAGAAACTATGTACGATTTCCTGAAATCAGGGCATCCATATTTAGTTTGTATGCATTAGTAGCTACATTTTACAAAACAGGAAAGTGTTAAAGTCAAAACTGAAGTACTCATTAATCTGGTTTCAAATTCCACAAATCTCACAGCATCAAATAGTAATGACAGTTCCATTTAGTACACAAGTACATATTTCATAGAGTTTCCATCAGTAAATGTAATGAACCTGAGCTAAGCGATCTCCATTTGACATTTATAGTGTTAGTCTCTAGACAAATGGTACCAAATACCTTAGTACAAATAGCGTTCAATTCTATTTTCTAAATATGCAAGAACATATTAACTGCTTTGTAAAGATCTCCTAGATTAAATTGAACCATTAGAATTGTATAAGCTGATATCACCAGAGCCTCATTACAACAGAAACTAAGCAAATACTGTGTTCCTGACATAAAACCAAATAGATGTTTACAGGAATTGCTAAGCACATGCCTTTAATCCCAGGAAGTGATGACAGAAAGCAGAAAGGTATATAAGGCATGAAGAACAGGTACTAGAGGTTTTTAAGCTTTCAGACTTTTTAGCAGCAGTTCAGCAGAGATCCATTTGGGTGAGGACTCAGAGGCTTCCAATTTGAGGAAACAGGACTGACTGGGAAGTTGGCAAGGTGAGGTTAGCTGTGGCTTGTTCTGCTTCTCTGATCTTTCAGCATTCACCCCAATACCTGGCTCTCGGTTTGTTTTTATTAATAAAACCTTTTAAGATTTGTGTTACAGATGTGTAAATGTTTTTTAAATGTGTAACAGTCAAAGGTGCCAGCAACCTTCAGGCTCAACTGCCTTGATTAATCACCTAGGCCAGGCCCTGCGACTGGCAATGCCTTAATATATTCCACATCCAGACTTACATTGTACCTGCATCTCCACTCTGCATCGACCAAGCATTACAGCTTCACCTAAAAGACAGCGGAAATAGCTGTTCCCTAAGCACACAAAATAGTCCCCTCTAAAGTGTAGCAGAAAATGTTACCAGACTTGGGGGCACAGCCTGTGCCCCAACTAGCCAGGTTCAACCATAGGTCCTCCATAAGCTAATAATAGTGAAAAGGAAAAGATTATCAATGTGGCCACATTGTAAAGATGGACAACGAGATGCAGAGCCCCTTCAAGATGCTAACATCATGAAGGTGAAATTTAAATGGAAGCTGGGAAATATCCATAACTGAGTGATCTGTGTCTGCCCTCTCTCCAAGCCAGCCATCTCCAAGTCTTTCCTGGAAGGCCATCTCACGAGTACTGAGTAGTAAGTAGTCTTCTGGGAGACTGGCTTCTGCTCAGGCTGTCTTTAAGGCTTCAACCCTTTCTTTCTCTAGCAGGAGAGTCCTGGGAAAATTCTTAATTTCGTTGTGTCCATTCTGTCGATAGTCTGATAGTCAAAGAGATGGCCTCAAGTGTCTCTGTAGAATTCCCTCATTCCTATTGGGGAGGCTATTTACATAGACACCATGAAAGTAACATGGTTGCAAGTTCACTCACAGGAACTTTGTGCTCATCTGACTTGCGGTGTGAAAGTATCTTTTCTATTATTTAAATATGTCTACACAGCCACCCCAGTGTTATATCAAAGGCCTCTCTGTGCTACATTGGTCAAGATATTACTTCAGCATGGAAATCCCTCTCTGGGCCTCTGCTTGATCTAATGAGATGAAGAAACTTGGAGACTTGATATTTTGTTCCCATAGTTGTATACAAACTTTCTGTAAGGGAATAGTACAGATTCTTTTAGAAAAAACAAATACACATTTATTGAATTATCTCACCTATATTGTCTTTAAAAACTATGATGATATATAATTGAATCACCAATTTAAAAATGACAGTCATTTAAAATTGCTGGACTGTTTAGCTAGGCTTTTAACATTAGGAAAAAAAAAACAGTTTAAGCACCTGTTACTTTTTGAGGTTACTTATGTCTAGGTAAACAGGCACAGACAAGGTGAATTCTCTATTAAGAAGGTAAGTTTTGCCCAGATGCTCAGACGTTTGAAAAAAAGTTTTTCAGGACTTAGAAGATAGCATATTCTAGATGGAAAGAAAAATTTAATTACAGCTGAAGCAACCCATAGCATACATTCAAGTTCCTTTAGCTGCTAATGTTGAATGATTTGTTTGGATTAGCAAAATCCTACCAATAACAGGGAGGCCTGTTATTACACCAAAGGGCCTAAACTCAGGGCTGAATCATGCTAATAGAGGAAATGAAACATCTCCATATATTTTTCACAATAATTTCATGTTTCGATAAATTCTAAGGAATAAGTTACCTACTGGGAACAAGTGGCTTAGTGACCATGACTACATTTTAAAGTGGATTTGGTTTACTTTCAGGATATCAGAATCTAATAGGCAAATTAAAGCACTGAAATATATGTGTGTGTGTGTGTGTGTGTGTGTGTGTGTGTGTGTGTTTAAGAAAGAATTACAAGTGGCAAATTGATTTTAATATTTTCATGGTTTTTAAATTACTAAATGTAAGAAAGTTAGGAATTAATGTTTAAACTTTTCATGTATATGGTTAGAAGCCTATGATACCAAGGGAATGGACATAGTGTCCTAATGTTAGGAGGGAAGAGTTAAGAAGCATATAAACTAACTGGAATGCTGGATTTTCTTTTATAAACAACGAAGTGGGGTTAGTTCTCAAGTGTTTTTCTTCTAAGCCACATACAGTCATTGTCACAAAACTGCATTAAAAAATAATTTTCTGTTTTATTAGTATGTGCATCTGTGTGTATATGCCGTGTATGTAAGGGTGCTCACAGAGGCCAAAAGAGGATGTCTGACCTGGAAATGGTGTTACAGGTGGTTGTGAGCTGACTGACTTAGGGGCTGGCAGCCAAACCAGGGTCTTCTGACAAAGCAGCAGGCACTCTCAACCTCTAAGCCATCTCTCTATGCCCAAGACTATGTTTGGACTTTAACTCAATTTAGAAAACTTACTCATCCTTGTGTATGATGTCTTATATAAATACAAACTTAGATGGTGTCAAGAAGTATGGCTTTCCACATTACAAAACAGAAGAACTCCAAACATTGATTTTTTTCTTTAATTCCCCCAAATTAGCAAATACTGAATGTATAATATACACAAATAGCATAGGAGCTGTGTATGGAAGATTGTAAGAATACAACATACAAAAACAGCTATCCATCAAGTGCTCATATTTGATAATGGAGAAAGAGTTCCAATGTAGTTCCAGCCAGAATAAAAGTAACTCATGCTTCTGGCCAAATGCAATAAACATGAACATAACATGCCCTTTCACCTACCCAAAACAACCAGAGCACACAAACCATGTAGAACAGTATGCAATGCTGCCTATCTGTCAGTGAAGGACAATGATCTCTGGGAGAGAAGGAACAGGCAAGAAGAGCATTTTAACTATTCTGTGGCCCCGAGGGAGTTCTCAGGTCATGACACAGAGAAAGAAACACAGGTAGCTGGGGGAATCCTGAACTGAAAATACATAGCCAAGTCTAGGAAGACCAGTGCAGATGGAGGTCCTTAGAGTACTAGGCAGGAGAGAGAGGCACAGAGAAAACTCCAGAAATCTACAAGGTATCATAGGCGTGCATATATGAATAAATAACCAAGTCTCAGGATACAAGCTATGGAAGCCATCAGAGACATCAGTGCCCAGTTTTCACACAGGCCTGTGAATGCCCTCTCTCAGCTGTACTTGAAAAAGTCACTTAAAATGATACATTAAGCAGAACACATGAAGGGCTTACTAAGCCACAGGAAATAATGAGGGCTAAACTGAATATTACTCTACCTCCACCTACAGAATATTAGGTGCAAGACTAGAAAGAAACATATCGCTATATAATTAGGCAAAATCCCAGAGAAAAGCCTTGAATATTTATATGAAAGCAGAATTTATCAAGCCACCAACACATAAAACTCATTTGGAATAAATCAATCAAAAATGCCAGATATGCAAAGTAACTATCAAAGCCTGACATGCAATACAGAGATGAACTGACTGATCAGACTTGACCCCAAATTAACATTGTGTTGGATAAGTAAACAAAGACACTAAAAAAATTGTCATAGCTTTATCACATCATTCAGAATGTTGGGTAGAGATACATCAAGGAAATGTAAATTACAACTAATTTGAGATTTCATCATACCCCAGTCAGAATAGCCAAGATTAATAAAACAAACGGCATCAGATGCTGGCAAGGGTGCAGGGAAAGAGGAACACTTATTCGTTGCTGGTGGGAATGCAGACTGGCACAGACCCTATGGAAATCAGTGTGGAGGTACCTCAAAGAGAAGAAAGCAGATCTACCACAAGTCCCAGCTGTACCATTCTTAGGTATATACATGAAGGGCTCTCTATCTTACTACAGAGATACTTTATCATCCGTGTTCACTGCTGCCGTACTCACGATAGTCAGAAATTGTAAAGAAAAAGATGCCCATCACCTGATGAGCAGACAATGAAAAGGTGGAACATTTACACAATGGAGTATTATCCAGCTGTTAAGAAAAGCGAAACTATGGAATTTGCAAGTAAAGAGATGAAGCTAGAAACAATCACTCTGTGAAGTAACCCAGACCCAGGAAGGTAAACATTGCATCTTTTCTCTTAAATATGGATGCTAGCTTTTAAGCTTCATCTAGGTGTGTTACATCTAGGATACCCACAGAGGTGAGGTATCTCTTAAGGGACCAATGGGAATGAAGGGCTCTTCCAAGAAAGGGGAAATAGAATACAGTATCACAAAGGTATACAGAGTAAACTAGAATAGGAGGATTAGATGTGCAGGGGAATGGGAAGGCGTATAAGAGGAGAGAGTACAGGGATGACTCTAACTCGAAAGGCCTTTTGAAAGGCCTTATAGAAACTTACTATTCCAGAGGCTTCCTAAAATATAACATTTAAATAAAATATAAAATAAAGGACTTTAAACAGAGTGGCCATATCATGAGGAGACAATTCAATTAGACATACACCACCAAGTGAAATCTCCGGTACCAGGAATGGGTTACATCTTGTTGAGCAGTGGGTCAGAGGGATCCCATAAATCCCCACAAACAGTATAGGCTATTGATGTGGCTTTTGGTTACCCTCCATAACCTGACAGTAGCTCCCGTTGCTGAAAACATCGCTTTCTTGTCATTGAATATGAAGACATTGAGCCAGTGCCCAAACTTCTCCTCTACTGATTAGTGTTCGTGGTGCTAGAAAGTACTATACAAGCTACCAGACACAATCCAAAACATCAATCTCCCCCATCTATGAACCCTGCAACCTACAAGAGCAACTGGCCTGCAAGATATATTAGTGCAATAGCAACATAGATGTTGTGGAAGTAAGCAACATTTTACTGGGTTAAGCCTACTCCATGAGATGGAACCCACACCTGACACTGTTAGTGGGGCCAAGAACCTGACACTAGATAGGTTATGGGCCCCAGGGGAAAATCGAATGCTGTTAGTCTGCAAAATGAACATCGCAATAAAATGATTCCTAATGACATGTTGCTACGGTCATGTGTCACTCAGCCCTCATCAGAGAAATTTCTTGAAATAGATGGCAATTAACAGAAAAATCCACAATTGGACAATGCAGAGACAGTGAGAGACCATGAAGCTCTCAGCCTTAAATGGGATACCTTTATCTAGCTGCTCCCCTCAAGGCTTGGGGATCTATGCAGAAGGAAGGTTGGAAAGATTTGAAGAGCCAGAGGTAGTAGTCAACTCTTAGGAAAGAACATCTTCCAGATACAATAGGGCTGATGCACACAGGACCTCACAGACTGGGACAGCACCAGTTCCAGTCAGACCAATGACAGCACAGAGAAGGGAACAGAGTCCCACTCCAAACCAAGAAGCTGCTCTCAATTGGTACCTCCTGGGAGACATAAAAATTAGTTATCTCCAGTGGAATGATGCTGGGTTTATCAACCACACCCCATGGCCCACACTCTAGACTAGTTGGCCACCAAAATGTACTGCATTTATGCTTTGGTTGGTGTTGTGGGTGTGGTCTGGTGTTTGGGGGCTTTGCTTTTTGTTTTGTTATGTTTTGTTTTGCTAAGGTTCAGGGTTTCTGGGAGAGAGCAAGAACTCTCTTTCATATTGGTTAGGTTAGGAGGTAGGACAGACCTGGGAGGACATGGGAGAGGAGAAAGAATATGATCAAAATATACTGCATGGAAAGTTTAAATAACAAAAAATGTAAAATTAAAAATAAGGCAATGATCAAATTTCTAGGCTAGAGATGAAAATTTGACTGTGTAAGCTAAATTGACTTAGTAGAGAGTGAGGTATCATAGAAGGAAACATGAGTTTTCTGTGTATTAAAAAACAGGATGGTGGAAACTGTTTCCCCATAAAGCATAGCCAGAAAAATGATCCAAACACAAGAGAATTGTTTCACAGTTTCAAGAAAAAAGTATAGATGAGGAGACAAAGAGACCGAAAATATTTATAAAGGATGATGCCTGGACATTTTCAGTTGTCATGAAAACCCTTTAGACTACAGTGTCAAGGGGCTCAGTGCAGCCTCAGCACCAGATGCAAGAAGAAAACCATCAGAACTAAATGGATCCAACTGCCAATAAACAGAAAATCTCCTACATAGTCAGAAATAAGGGTGCATTTGTGCAAGGTTACAAAGAAATGGATAACGCCTATAAAGACTTCTCTAACAAATGATGTGTGCAACGGTAATGGAGCAATTTCCAAAGTTTTCAAAGAAACCTGAGAGAAAGAGAGAGAGAGCAGCAGCAGCTTGAAGGTCTGAAACTTTAAAAACGTCTTTCAGAAATGAAGATGAAACAAGCATTTATTCAGACAATCAAAAGCTGAAATAATTCATCAGCAACAGACTGAAACTACAAAAAAACATTTTCAACAGTTCATTAAGCAGGAGGAACACAGTCTGCCAGATGAGAACGTGGGCCTGCACAAAGGAGGAAGCAGAACTGGGAAGGAAATCTGCATAGGGAGCTCTCCACAGCCAAGAAGTCCACATCTGTATACTCAAATACAGGTTAAAAACATGCAGAAAGAGTTCTATCTGTACCGGACATGCCATTTTCTAGCCATTCCTAAACAATACATGTAGTTACATAAAATATGTTAATTTAGAGATGATTTAAATTGAAGGGTTATATAGGATATATGCAAATGCTATGCCATTAAACACAAGGAACTTGAGCATCTGCATACACAGTTCTGGAACTAAACTCTGAACACGAATTGCTAAATGGTCCTATTAATAAAAACTCAGAGCCAGATATTGGGGTGAAAGCTGAAAGATCAGAGGAATAGAACAAGCCAGGCACAAGTTCATATTGCTAGGAATTCCTCAACCCAAGAGAACTACTTCCTGAGTGCTCACACCTTATATACCTTTCTGTGCCCTGCCATCTTACTTCCTCTTTCTGCTCAGCTACATCACTTCCTCTTTCTGCCCAGCTCTATCACTTCCTGTCTGTCTGTACAGACCTCCAGACCTCTATGGTTAACTAGTGCTGGGATTAAAGGCGTGTGCCACCATGCCTGGCTCTGTTCCCAGTGTGGCCTTGAACTCACAGATATCTGGATCAATCTCTGCCTCGTGAATGCTAGGATTAAAGGCATGTGCTACTACTGCCTGACCTCTATGTTTAATATAGTGGCTGGCTTTTTCCTTTGATCCCCAGGCAAGCTTTATTTGTTAGAGCACAAATAAATTATCACCACAAGACTTGTAGAGATACAGAGGGATGACTGTATCATTTTATGATAATTGATTGTTTAGTCAAAAGTAATAGTGATATTTCAGGGCGTAAGAGAGAAGAAAGTAAACATTCTTACAATACACTTGCAGCCCATGAAGAAGTATATGGAGGCAAATTGTAATATGACTCCCAGATTCTGATTGTAATACTATAACATCACAGAACACAGACTGTGATAACCTAGACACATAAAATATAAAGACAATACCAATGGAAGGAAACAAAATCATAGCTAATAAGATGATAAAGAAGATGAAATATAAATAAATATAATAAAATATAAATAAAAATAGCTAAAAATGAATTGAGAGAAAAAGATGAAACAAACAAAAAATAAGACATCTAAATCAAATGATGACCTAGGAATAGTGGTTATGCATATTATTCCAGCACTTGGAAGGCTGAGGCAGGAGGATCATGTTCCATTCAGCTCTAGTCTTACATAGTTCAAAGTGAGTCTGAGCTTTATACCTAAATCCTGCCTTAACCATGAGAAACAATGAGATGGTATATTTAAACCTCCCTATGTCATTAATCCCTCAAAATATGCAATAAAAATCAGATATTGTCACATTGAATAAATTTAAAGGTACAATTGTATTCAGTCTATAAAAATAATTAAAAAGTAATTTTTTCTAATACTTGTCAAAATATGTTTATGGGGAAAATATGAGAACCCTAATGCATTGCTGCTAGAAATGAAAAATAATGGCTTTATTTACTCTTCAAAAAATGTTCAAAATAGAGTAGTCATATTATTTAGCAATTCTGTCCCTTAAAATACACCTAAAATAGATGAAAACATCCACTCAAAAATTGTAGCCCCCTTACTGAATGCAGCATCATTTACAAAATCAAGAAGCAGGGAGAATCCAAGTACTCACCACCTAATGGATGGAAAAATAAAATGCTATACAGATATTTACACAATGCAATATTATTTGACAATGAAAAGCTACATACTATAAATGGATATGGTATACAATCTTCAGAAATGTGCTGTGGAAAAGAGGCTACATACTGTGTGGTCCCACTAAGAAACGTCTATATAAGACAAATAAATACATATATAAATAAGCCTGTTACTCAGGCTCTGTATAGGGTTGGGAGAGCACAGGGAGGTATGCAAGAAGTCTTAATAGGTATAAGCTTTCTGGGTGATTGATGAAAATGCTTATAACTAGATTATGGATTAGTTGTATGGCTGATGATTTAAGTATTTTAAATATGAAATTAAGGTAGTTAAATCATATTTCAAAATGTTTAGAGAAAATTAGATGGTCTATATTATCAAAAAATAAGTTTTGTAGCATTGCATAGAGTAGCAATGAAGATAATCTTTTATTGTACGGGACCAATTAATAATACTATTACGGCTGAGGTTTATGGCACAGGCCTGTAATCTCAAAGGAAGTTGTGGTAGGGGATCACAAGTTCAAGTCTGCTGGGACACCCATGAGCACAAAGCCAGTGTGGGCAACTTAGTGAGACCCAGTCTCACAGTAAAAAATAAAATAAATAAAAATAAACCAGAAAGCTCGGGTTATACCTCAATAATATAGTGCTTGCTGAGTAAGAATGAGGTCTTAAGTTCAAACTATTATTAGAACAATAATAATAATAATAATAACAATAATATCTCAAAGCATGATAGTCATGAATATTTAATCTTCTAATAATAAGTCTTCAAATGCCTTCAGCAAATGTAGAAAAATAGTACAACTTCAATGAGAAATGCTTGAGTCAACAATCATAGGAAGAAATGTAGTAAATCAGTAGATGAACTGGAAATCATCAAGATGTAGATAATTTGAGGAACACTGCCAACTCAGACAAAGTAAGTTTATAGACTATTCCAGCAATGGGCAGCAACATATGCACATTATTTTCAGATGTCCATGGAGCGGAACAACAGTAAACATGGACTACTACTCAGTAATAATAATAAAAAAAAAAACAAGAATAGCCACTGAGGAACACTAAAATGGAGATGAGGCTTAAAACAGTTGTGCTAAATGAAAGGTAGTAATTAAAAAGTGACCATTCTGTGCTATTCCATTTAGAGAAAATGAGAGAAAAATACAAACAAATTAGAGCAACAGAAAGCAGATCTATTGTTGACTTGAAGTAAGCTGGGGAGTGAAGGGAGGGAATTACGAAGTGGCAAGGAGGGGGTTGGATTTGGAAGCGGGATGGATAGATGTCCACACTGATTCTGGTAAGGTATTTTAAAACATTTATGCAAACCTGTGCTGGCTAGTTGTTTCTTGTTGTTTGTTTGGTTATTTGTTTATTTGCTTTTGTCCACTTGATGCAAGATAGTCATCAGTTCGGAGGGATCCTCAATTGACACAATATCTCCATGAGATCAGCCTATAGGCAAGCCTGTGAGGTATTTTATTGATTAATGATTCAAACGGATGGTTCAGTCTATCATGGGTGATGCCATCCTTGAGCAGGTGGTCCTGAGTTGGAAAAGAAACCAGACTGAGCAAGATGATATGACAAGCAAGTCAGTAAGCAGCATTCCTCCATAGCCCTGGCTTCAATTTTTTGCCTCCAAGTTTCTGCCATAAGTTCTGCCCTGACTTTCCACAGTGATGGAGTGTGTCTTGCGAGTTGTAAGATGAAATCAACCTTTGCTCCCCAAAGTGCTTCTGGTCATGGTGTTTTGTCATAACAATAGAATTCCTGACTAAGACAACATCTTTGTCAATTATAAAATTAAAAATATTTGTGCAGAACGTAGTAAGGTATAGTATTATTTTTAGAGTACATAACCTTTCAGAAAAGTGCACAGCTGCTAATTTCCTGATCAACATTGCCAGGTTTGAGTTATTGACAATGAATGATATCCAGGACTACTCACACATCAACTCTGAGACGTATGAGTCATAGCCATGTCATCAGCACTACATAAATATTTGATAATAATTGGTCCCCTAATTAATTAGTGTAGCTATAAATCCATATTTATTCAAAGTAATATATCTGGCTTAGAAAATGGGTCACTAAATGAACTTGCCCTGAGAAAAGCTAGTCAACAATACTGCTGATGTATGAGAGACCATAGTCATAGTGAAGTGTCACCTTTCCTAGGAACAGTCCTGGGACCACTAAGATGCTGCTTATGACACTGAAAAATGAAGACATCAGAACAAGTTTGCAACTGATGGGTCAGTGGCTTTAGCTCCTTCTACTTATAAGAAAGTATGTACTGTGCCCTGATTCCAGTTAATAACTGGATATTACAATACATTTTTCTTAAGATTTTTAAATTATGTGTTTGCGTTTGTCTCTGTGTGTGGGTCTGTGTGTGAGTGAGTGCTTCAGAGGACAGAAGAGGGCATCAAATCCCCTGGAGCTGGAGTTACAGGGAGTTGTAAGCAGTCCGCCATTGGTGCTGGGAAGAGAACTTGGTTCCGATGCAAGAGCAGTCACCAGACCTTAATCACTCTTTGGAGAAGAAAGTACCTAAAACTAACTCATGAAGTAGTGATTTGTTAGATGTAAAATAGGTAAGAATATAATCTGAGCTCAAACAGGTGTTACATTTTGCTAGACTCTGTAATAAATTCTGTATTGTTATCAAAATTTTAATGAAAACTTCTGGGCAACGAACCTTACATTCAACATGTTCTATCCACCAAAAGCGTGGACTGAGGATCACTGCCATCTTTTCTATTTTAGTGGAGGATCACGTTATACTAACCTTGAAAGTAACTTTGAGAGGCTTGTTCGTTACTGACTTCTCACAGCGCTCTTAGCTTTTCTTTCCTCGTGCATTGATATCTTGGCTTTTAACTGATGACACCATAGAGAGGTGATTGGATAGCAAGGGTGCTAACGTCATCAATGTATCAGCTGAATGGGCCATTAGGACCTGTGGGTAGAGATAAGTCATTGGAGGTGAGCACTGAAGAACAGTCTCTGGTTCGCTCTCCCCATCCCCTTCTTCCCCACTCTCTCCTTCCAGATTGGCTGCATGACATGATCTGGGTCACACCCTGTTGTCCTGCCTCACCACAGAACTGAAAGTGACAGAAGAACCTGGCTGGGAGCCAGAGTCCCTGAAACCGAGAGCTGAAATAAATTTTTCTCCCTTTTTGTTTTCCTGCAGTGTTTTGCCACAGCTATGAAAAGCTGTTCTAAACAGATTTGTGGTGACCTATTACTACAAATCATAGCGTTAACTGGGAAAACTCCATTGCACCTGAGGCCAGAAGTCCAAAATGTTGTCAGCACACCGCGTTTACTCTGTGTGTTTTGTAAAACGTTTCTTATGTTTGCAAGAGCCAACAACATTTCTTTCTTTTCTTTTCTTTTTGGTTTTTCAAGACAGCATTTCTCTGTGTAGCCCTGGCTCACAGAGACCTGGAATTTGAACTTGTTCTGTAGCTGAGGGTGGCCTTGAACTCAGAGATTCCCCTGCCTCTGCCTCCAGAGTTCTGGGATTAAAGGCATGTGGCACCTACTGCATGGCTGTGACAGCATTTCAAACCTGGGTGCATCACCCCTATTCTGGCCTATCTTCACATCACCTGTACTCCTGTGTGTCATCTTTAAATATACCTGTGTCAGTCTCAGAAGACATTTAGACAGTATTCATGTCAAGATTTTAAACATAATTACATTTGGTGGGGGAAAAAACTTTTCCAAATAAAGTGATATTTGAGGATTCCTGTGAGCAGATGTGGACATATTACCCAGAGTGAATATGAACCTACATCACCATCTTACATGCTAATTCTGGGGTGTAGAACAAAGATTTGGGCATTTCTTCCATCTCCCCTCTTCCTATCCCCTGCCCTTCCCACACAGCCCTCAGAAGAAAACAAACATCCCTGCACTACATACAAATGAGCAAAAGCTCCTATTCACTAACTCACCTGATCTGACTGTCATTGCAACGTTCTCTCCTTAAAGATGTTTATGCCCAGTTTACTAATTAGTTTTGCATGTCCAGAATACCACACTTTGTACCCCCTGGGAGTGGCAATCCAGTAAAGTAGCATTCACTAGCACACAAGCTATAATCACAGGGAACACTCAACTGTAGCAGACTTTTTCAGACCACCAGCTCCCAAATGGTAATGCAGAGACTTGTTATGAATGCCTGGCCTTATCTTATACTTATCCCAATAGCTCTTATGACTTGATTTAACCTGTTTCTCTTCAACTACATTTTGCCTTGGGGCTTTTTGCCTTTCTTTCATTCTGTATGTCCTACTCTGTGTCTGGCTGCCTAGCACACCTTTACATAATTAAAGTAGTAGTCTGCAGCGTAAACAAATGCAGCACATCTTTACGTAGTTAAACAAATGTAGCATAAACAAATGAAACATGTCTTTACATAGTTAAATGCAGCATAAATAAGTGTAACATGTCTTTACATAGTTAAATATTCCACAACATAAACAAAGGTAACACATCTTTATACGCAGTTAAAGTGTTATTGCACAACATCCAACCTAGGCTGAGCACAAACCTCTTTCCAGAGTTTGAAAACTGAGGCTGAGCAAGCTTTTTTTCCTTCAGTTTGTGGCCACACAAGATGCCTACAGACCAGTTCCAATATGGCGGTGTTCCCTGCCAAAGAGGATGCCTGAAAGACAGAGTCAGGGAGTAGGAAGAAGAGCTGAGAAAGAAAAGCAGAGGACGGAGCAACAGCCAGCAACCCTAGTAGTATATTATTTTGTGCTCATTGTTATTGGAAAATTGGGGGGGGGGGCTACATGTTGGGCACCATATATTACCAGTTAAACTGGAATTCCCCTTTCAGTGGAGTCTTAATTTTGTTACTAAAAAGAATTTTAAATGGACTCAGAAGGAAGTTTGAGGACAATTTTATTCAAGTTTGAGAGGAAAGCAGCAGGACAAGCAAGTTCTAAGCCTTGGCAGCTGCCTGGAGAAGCAAGATGGAGAAAAGAAAGAGAAAGCCATTCTTGTTTTTGTTTCAATCCAAGAGGACAGGAAGATTCAGCAGTGGGGTTTGGTAAGCAGCTGCATGGCAGAGGAGGATCAGGGTCAGAGAAGCCAAGTAAAAAGCTCCAAGTACAGGAAAGCACACTCAGGCTTTGGCAGGTATCTGAAAGAAAAGGATAGAAAGGAAAGAAAGGGAAAGTTATGAGTTGAGAACTGGGACTCAACATACAGGCAAGTCCCACAAGCAGCAGCAAATGTGCAAATGTCTGCATCTCTGAAGGGCGAGGGGCCTTCGGGAAGGGACAAAGCATTAGCTCATTCACAGAATAATTACCCTCCCCTCTCCTCAGCATGTTCTTGGGAAGTAGATCCTTGTTGTGGGGAGGGACCTGACAAATGTTATGATTTCATTTTTCTTTACACTTGAATAAAATCATGTTTATATGTACCACATTTTTAAAGAATCCACTGTGTTGGACAGGTAGGCTTATTCTATTTCCTAAGTATTGTGTTTGATGCAGTAGTAAACACAGATCTACAAGTGTGTGGAATGCTGACTTGGAGACTAGGCATTTCTATTCCTGAGTATGCACCTAAATATAATGATGACAGCTCTAGCCACGAGAGTCTTATCAGTTGTGGCCTAACCCATATCATCAAGCCTGTATTGCCTCAGTCTCACTTGTGATTTATGTGCCTTACTTCATTATTGTTGTTAATGTTCATTTTGCCTTTTTGATTGTGTTGGTGTTGTTTGTTTTTTTCTTGTTGTTTGCTTCTTTTGTTTTGCTACATTTTGCTGTTGCAGTTGTAAACACATGCTGAAGTCTTTTTATCCATCATACTGTGATGAAATTCAATGACAAGGCTCTTAAAGAGACGATTGATTTAAACTGAAGTTTTTGAACCCTGAAATGGCACTTGCTACTGAACCGAATGACCTCAGTTTCATCCTGAATATACATGGTGGACAGAGAAAGCCAACTCCCTAAAGTTGTCCTCTGACCTCCACATTCAGCTGTGGCTTGTGTACACACACATACCCATAATAAATAAATGTAATTTAAAATTTAATATTCTATTCTTCCTGAAGGGGCCATGGCTTGTGTACACCCACCCCCCTGCAATAAATAAGTATAACTTAAACTTTTAAATACAGTCTTTAGGGAGTGTCCTAATGCAATAGCATTTGTGTCCTTTTAATGAAAAGGGACTAAGACACACAAGAGAGGACATGTAGACATAGAACAAAAAGGCAAGCATTGCCAAAGCACGGAAAGGAGGCTCAGAGGAAACCACACTTGTGACATCTTACTGGACGCTGACTCCACACAGTGTGCAGTTGTTGTGGCTCTAGTAAGCAAAGATGTTCTCAGACGCTTAGAATCAAAATGTGCAGGTTTGGCTAATCTTTGTAACCATAGCTTCTAACGTTGCCAAGTGACATCCAGCCACAAACACATCTAGATCTTATTTTCCTTCCTCAAAAGTATGTAGGGCTCAAGACGGCAGAGTTCAGCCTTGCCTCAATTCCCTGATACTGTGTCCCCTTCTCTCTGAGCGTTTTTCCTCTCTGTGTGTCATATTGTAAGGTCTTGGCTCCTATAATGAGGCACATGCTTTGTGTATGATACGTTGTTTTCCTTTGAAAGTTATAAACAGGAGATGATAAAAGTAGCAGCTTCTTGTGCATGCCGGGAATAAACCACATGCAGTTTAAGACAGACTTCAGAATTGGTTTCCTGAAACTGTTTTACTTACTTCTGTGACATAACACGCTATTTAATATTTCCATTTGGGAGATGTGTGGCAATATCCGCAATGACATGCCAGTCACTGTCGCGATTTTCCATGCTTTTGAAAGGGTCATTACATACCATTCACATGGAGCCTCCTCAGGACAGAAATTGGAAGCCTTGGGGTCAACTTTGCAATGATGTCAAAACATTCATAGATTCCACTGTAATTTTAGTTGGTGTTTTTTTTTGTTTGTTTGTTTGTTTTTTTTTTTTTTTTGGTCCTGAATGAGAAAAAAAAAAAAAAAAAAGAAGAAGCAAAACTTGAAAGATGGAGATAAAGGTTAAAGAAATGAAGAGAAGAGGCAGAATGGGGTGGATTTCCCAGAACACTTGCTTGGTTGCTTTCTAAAGAAGCCAGGCAGATGCAGTGAGCAGTGCTGGGTTAGTCAGCAAGGTCAGTGTACATGGCAGCTTGTGCCTGTGCACAGGGGTCAGGACTGGAGCACGAAAGTGAGAAAACAGGTTTCTTCACCAGGAAGCCCATACGCGGGGCTCCCCCACCCCTCTCAATGACTGGGCTTGTTGTCATCTCACTTCCCACAGCTACAGTTTTTTCATGATAATTCTGCTTATTTCATTTTTGTTTTGAGGATATCACTACTCTTTAAAGAAAATCTTTGCTCTATTATGGTGCAATGCCCCCCCCCATTTTGTGTCCTCTGTTGAAGTTGCTAATTGTGGTCAGAATATATGGATGTTTTCATTAGTGTTTTCTTTTTAAAAAAATACAGGAAATGTTTCTGGTGTCTTCCACCCTTTCCCATATAATTGTCTTCCATATTCTTTCTTTAATTTTTTTGAGATTATAATGATTGTATCAGTTCCCACTTCTCTTTCCTTCCTCTAAACCCCCTCATGTACCCCTCCTTGTTCTCTTTCAAATTCATGTCTTTTTTCATTAATTGTTGTTACATGCATGTATATATATATGAATATGCACACATATACAAATATACATATATTTAGAGATATGCATATACTTCCAAATACAACTTAGTCTGTATAATGTTACTTACATGTATGTTACTAGGACTAGCCAATTACAGAAATTTAGTCATCTGTATTTTTACAAACAATTCTTTACTATCAACTGTTTGAAGGATGAAAATTTCCTTGAGCCTAAGTTCCAGAGATCATTGTTCTAAGAAACAGTAAGCAATGCTGAGAAGCTGATGAAGCAATATCTTACTTTAAAATAGCAATGTTTAAGTTATTGAAGATTTAGACAGGTTTTATTCTTTTCTTTCTTCTATTGATTCTTTGAAATTACTCAAGCAAGGGTAAATGAAGAGTTTAGAAATGTATCCTTTTTTTTTTCCTTTTCCCTAGGCTCATTACCCTTGACTGTTGTTTAGATGTTTGAATATTAAAATTTTCTCAGAACTATCAAAGATTACTTTTTTTTTTTTTTTTTTTTTTTTGGTTTCTTGAGACAGGGTTTCTCTGTGTAGCTAGCTTTGCGCCTTTCTTGGAACTCGCTTTGTAGACCAGGCTGGCCTCGAACTCACAGAGATCCGCCTGCCTCTGCCTCCTGAGTGCGGGGATTAAAGGCGTGCGCTACCACCGCCTGTCCAAAGATTACTTTTTTATTAATTTGATCTTGGTTCTGTTTATGAGCACTCTAAAAGAAGAATTTTTTAGAAAATGCCATCCAGGTTCCAAGTCCATCTCACTCATTCACTTGAAAAGTCAGATGATTCAAATCATAAAAGATAAAAACATGTGAAATGTCTACAAGTAACCATTAAAGACAAAAGAGGGATTGATGGCAGACTTTTTTTTTTAATAAAAGTAATAGCACTTACAAAATTAAAGGTCATTGTCTCTTTCTCCTGTGGCTGAGTTTAAGCTGAAGGAGAGAACAGACTTTAACCAGAATTTTGGTCAGTTGAATACTGTCATATAATTCTGATTCCCAGTGTTCTCTACCTAAGTAGTACCATGAGTCTACACAGAACTATTTAAATCTAAAATTAAATGAATTAACATTGGATAAAATTAAAAGTTCTGTTTCTAGCTTTCAGTAACCACAATGTGATCCTTGGCCACATCTGGCTAGTGACTATCAGAATGAACAGGACACAGTATGAAACCCACTATCATGAAATGACCTACTGGGCAGCACATTAGCATACATAAACTCTCTGAGTATGAAATAAGGTCGACATGTCAACATTATGAATTAACATTGTAAAGAACTGGAAAGAAATGAATCACTTCACAAAAAAATGAGTAATTCAAATAATGTAGTGATTTAAATTGCCCTTTGATCAAAGTTTGAGTTTCTATGTGGCCACTGGGTATTTTAGCCCAAACAGCTTACATGTGGTAGTTGCAGGATCATGTAAAAAAAGTCTAGTAAAGTAGAATGTTGTGTACAATGCATTTGAAATAGTTTTAGATGGAATTATTCAAAGAAATCCCATGTAAAAGTTATAATAGAACTGGGCAGACAGTAATGCCAGAGGAAGGCTCCCACAGCTCACACTGTCTGCTGAATTTCCAGCTCCAAGTAAGGCCTAGCCCATTGTCTGGCTGCTCTTACTGTTTCTCTCTTTATTATTTTTTGATCCCTGGCTGGAGTATCTTCAAGAGCAGTCTATTAAAAATCAGCACTACACTGGGCATGGAGGTCAATGTCTGTGATCCCAACTACTTGAGAGACCGGGGAAGGAGAATTGCTTTAGCTGAGGAGTTTGTGAACAGTCTAAGTAAAGAACAAAACCCTATTTCTTAAGAAGGAAGGGAATGGATCAGATCTTAACTTAATTTCACAGTTTGGAGTCACTGTACACGCAAGGTGAAATATTTTATTCTTGAAGTTGTAGTTAACTTGAACACTTAAAACATTTTATGTATCAATCTACTCTGTGGCTTCGGGAAAAGTATTCAAGAAAATCAGGTTAATAAAGCTATCATGAATAAGATTAGAACCATGTTTTAGAAGAAAACTCAGCTTTTCACAAGGAAGTAACAAAAGGTTAAAGATAAATACAAGGGCATTACCATGTTGGGCAGTGGTGGAGCACACCTTTAATCCCAGCACTGGGGAGGCAGAGCCAGGTGGATTTCTGTGAGTTTGAGGCCACCCTAGTTTACAGAGTGAGATCCATGACAGGCACCAAAGCTATACAGAGAAACCCTGTCTTGAAAAAAAAATAAAAAAAATAAAAAATAAATAAATAAATAGAAAGGGCATTGCCACATCTTGATGTATTTTTAATCACTAGGATCCCAGAAGAATTGCAAATGCCTCCCTCTTGGAGTAATAAAGCAATGTCTGCTATCCTGGTTCATGCAACAATAAAAACTCATAAAAATGAAGGTGCCAAACTAGTTTAGTTATTTCATTTCTTTATTATTTGGCTTACATAATTTATTGGAAAGTAACAATTACGTGAAAAA
The DNA here is from genome assembly GCF_949786415.1 of Peromyscus eremicus. Classification (NCBI taxonomy): domain Eukaryota; kingdom Metazoa; phylum Chordata; class Mammalia; order Rodentia; family Cricetidae; genus Peromyscus; species Peromyscus eremicus. The sequence continues at coordinate 41,134,865 of NC_081432.1, read as the reverse complement.
AAATATAAGAAACATTTTATTTATTAATGTAAGCAATAGGTTTTTCAGTTGCTTTCTAATTAAAAAAATGTTATTAAAGACCTGAACTCCAATGTTTAGAGAGGTCTGAAAAATATTAAGATACATCATGTTACAATGTTCTTGTTTTAAAAGACATAAGATTGCCTTCTCAATGAGCAATGTCATATTACTAAGCATAACAGAGGTTGTTATAGGATATTGTTTTTTACGCTGTGTTCTCTCTAATTCATCCTTTGCCTTAGCCAGGTTGAATTAGACCCCTTAAAAAAGATTGGTTATGATGATGTCAGCATTTTAAGCGGACAGATTAAAAGAGCAATATAAAACATACTAGAAGATGTAATAACCTTCAACGCTTATGGATTAGAAGAATTAATATTGTGAAATGCCCATACTTCTAAAGGCAATGCACAGTTTCAATGCAATTCCCAATAAATTTCCAGAGCCATTTTCTTCCAGAAATACAGAGGTCCTATGCAAGGGGCTGCAGAGATGTGTCAGTTGGTGCCACACAGATGTGAGAACCTGAGTTTCAATCTCCAACACAAACATAAATGCGCAGTGTGACAGTATAGAATGCAACATCAATGCCAGGGAAGGCAGTGGAAAGGCAGATTTCTGGAGCACAAAAGACATCAACCTAGCTAATGGACATTCTCCCAGTTCATCTGGGAGATCCAGTCTCAAAAGTCAAGTTGTAGAAGGATAGAAGAAGATAACCAACACCCACATTTGACCTGCACACACACACACACACACACACACATACACACACACACACACACACACACACACACACACACACACACACACAATTCCCACGTGGGAGCACAAAAGGACCCAGATAGCCAAAAGCAATTCTGAGCAAAAATAATAATGGTGGAACTATCACCATGCTTGATTTCAAGTGTGTGTGTGTGGGGGGGGGGGTATTCTTGTGTATGCATACCCATGCATGTGGGTGTCAAAGACAAAGGTCAAAGTTGAGTGTTTTCCTCTCACTCTGAACTTTTTTTTTCGCGGCAGAATCAGTAAGCCTGGAGCTCAAAAGCTGGCCACACTGATTAGCCAGAAAGCCCCTAGGATATTCTCATCATAGGCTCCCAACACTGGTGTGCAGCCATGCCCAGTTTTTTTTTTTTTTTTTATGAGTGCTGGGATCCAAACTCAAGCTCTTATACTTGTGCATCAAGTGCTCTACTCACTGAGCTGTCTTTCCATCCCTGTACCCACTGAGCCACCTCTCCATCTGTAAATTGTTTACTGAAATACTTAAAAACCAATCTGCCTCATGACCCGGCTAGCTGTACCGCTCCTTTGTATTTACACAAAGGACACTAAGTACCACAGAAGATACCTGCACATCAATGCTCATTGGCAAACTAGTCACAATGAGCAGAGAAAAGAATAAAGAAAATAGAGCATATATACAGTGGAATTTTTCAGCCATATAAATGAATGAAGTTATGTCATTTATTGCGAAATGAATGAAACCCCAGATAGTCATATTAAGGGAATGAAGCCAGTCTCAGAATGACAAATGTTTGTTTTCTTTTGTTTGTAGTTCTGTTCTGTACAGAGATAGAAAATCAAGTCTGTACGTATGGTATAAAAGTAGAAACAGCACTGTCTAGACACCAGAGAGACATGCAATTAACAGACAATAGGAAGAGGGAGAAAAGGGATGCGGGAGGGTAATTTGTTCAATATATATTTGCATGAAAATGTCCTCTGTAGCACAGTTCCATGGACACTGTGTGTACACGCGACAATTTGCAAATAATAATAAATATTTAGAAGCCACCACATAGCTGCAGCCTCACAGCACGGTGTAAGAAACTGGTGATAGAGTTCTTATTGCGACAGCCTGCCTTTTCCATGTGCCAGCCTCCTACATGCCTGTGATGACGAGGTCTTTCCTTGTGTCTTGCCCTTGCATTCATCTTTAACCTTTCAGTACTTACAAATGGAAAGCATGAGTTGCCTTCTAACGCTTGTTCCTGTTTTTAGCTCCAACAGCATTAGCAATTTTCTGTCTTTTAGCAGCAGAGCGAGCTAGGAGGCCTTTGAGACTTAGGCCACTGACTTCTAATCTCTAAGGCAGGAGCAGAACAGCACAGAGTGTGCAAGGTGTGCAGGGAGCATGACCACGTCGAAAGAAAAGCACCTGGCACCACAGGACTGTAAATCTGCATCTTATTGGCCATCTGTTGGTCAACTGGACTGAACGTACTACTCTTGGATTTCTAACGTGCTTAAAAGCAGTAATGAAACAGGGAGAGAGAAAACCTACTTAGAATAGAATCTTAAAAAAAAAACAAACACCAAAACACAGTGTTAATATCCTCTTGGAGTGTACTAGAGGAAAATAGCTAAAATATTATAGGAGATTTAATTTTAATTATAGCCTTGGAATACTCTCTAATTAATGAAGTTTTCCTCTGTCTCCACCAGGCACCAAATTTTATTATTTTTATTAATGTAGTGTTTGCAGTGCCATTTTTATTATATAGCTTTATTACTAACAGAAAATGAATACAATAGCTAATGATTAAGAATCACCTACTTGGATGCCGGGCGGTGGTGGCGCACGCCTTTAATCCCAGCACTCGGGAGGCAGAGCCAGGCGGATCTCTGTGAGTTCGAGGCCAGCCTGGACTACCAAGTGAGTTCCAGGAAAGGCGCAAAGCTACACAGAGAAACCCTGTCTCGAAAAAACCAAAAAAAAAAAAAAAAAAAAAAAAAAGAATCACCTACTTGGAAACCTAGGTCACAAACAGTTTGATCAACAAAAATAATTAGGTGCGCTGTGGAACACGTGCAGCTTTGGAAATTAATTTTCAGTCATTCTTTCCAAGACCATGAAGCTGGCTTGAAATTAATGTTTTGAGGGAAAGGATTAAGATTCTGCACTAACTGAAGAACCTCAGTAAAGATAAATGTGTAAGTTCAGGAATTAGCATGCCATGATTGACAATGTTGATTGCTCATAATAGATGGGAAAGAGTCACAGGGTAACACTCTAATGGGTAAAGTATTATAGGAATCTATGAAACAAAAGGACGGCTGAAAAGGGAGGAATCTATTAAATTATAATTATGAAATAAACTTAAAGGTATATGCCATGCTCTACTAACCTAATCTTCGGATACTACACAAACATGGAAATTGTACAATAAATAATCTGCCTGTTCTCAACATTGAATGACTGTGGCAGAACTTCATTCTTGTGAGATGTAATCTGCCCTGGGCTCTGACTGTCCCAGTACTTTCTTCCCAGGTATGCCAAGGACACCAGGCCCTGGTTATTCAAACTTGTTCTGCTGTCTAGGACTATTCATACCACTAGCAAAACTTAGGGGCAGGCAGCATCCCCTGAAAAGGGCTTATTTTGAAAGTTTCCTTAGCTTCCTTCTTTTATCCTGTAAGGCATTCAGTGTGGCCAGCTGCCTTCCCTCTGGGATGACAGACACGAAGGGACCTAAGCCAAATGAACATGCACTCTCACTGTAGATCTCTTGGCTGTGAGTAGTAAAGTCCCATGTTCTAATCCAGGAGTCTCATGCCACGTTCTACTGTCCACAAAGCAGCATCAGAGTGCTTAACTTGTAAGTGCATAACAGTCCCCTAACTTGAAGAACTCTTGAAATATTCTTATAAAGCTATGCAACCACTTGAAGATAAAATACTGCTTTTTACAGTGCATTGAATATTCTGAATAAATTTGTAGGATAAAAAGTGATATGATTCAGGAGTATAATTTAAAATAATTTTGAAATAAACTTAACTATCACCTCAAATACTTAACATTTTTGAAGTAAGAACATTTAAAATTTGCTCTCGGGAACTATGAAATCATGACATTCTGCTGTTTTTACCATGTTGTACAATAGAAATAAAATCTATGATGTTCTGTCCATTTGAGATTTTGTGATGTTTGACAGTTACCTCCCCATCATCCCCACTCCTACCCACTGTACCCACCCTTCTTTCTGTTTCTGTGAGTTAAATTATTTTCAATTATTTTAGTACCAATTTTAAGTGAGAGCACATTGTGTCTGTCATTCTGTATTTCTCTACTCTGTGGTCTCTAAATACATGTTTGTTGTATGTGAGTTCAAGTGTACTCATTTGAATAGAATATTTTTTCACTTCATTTACATGTGTAATATGTAAGTGTTATATATATATGCACGTGTCCTTCTTAGGCTTGTCATTTTATCTTATCTGGTGGAATTATGAATTAGCATTAGCCTCCTTGGAGATTAGTATGTTAATATAGAATACTGAGTCATGTATGTTGGCTGTCAGGGGTGTTCTGGTGGCTCATAGGAATAGTTAGTTTCCTAAGAGAGTATATTTCAGTAACATGCACCTCGTAGCATTGTATTGCGTATACAGACACACAGAAATATTATCTCATAGCTACACTGTACATAGAGGCAATGGTATCACAGAATACTTCGTTTAAGGTCTTCTTCACTGAATTCCTAGAAAACTCCCCAAATTTAAGCAGCTAGACTGCTGAGTGTCACTATATTCCACACTTGGTGTATGTGCCCTTTGTTTTGGAGTGATTTTCAGTACATAATGACTTCCCACAGTGGGAAGTAGCACTTGCTTTGTTAGTAACAAAAGCTAACCATCAGAGGAGTATCCAGGCATTGCTACACATCGTCTTAACTGGAAACTACTCTTTGGAGGTAGGGAGGCTGTGATTGGGAAGTGTTGTATGAGAAAAGAATAAATAGAAAGATAAAAAGAGATAAAAAGGAAAAACATGAAGTTGGGTGGGCAGAGGGGAAGGATCAAGGAAAGTTGTAAGAATATGATCAAAATATATTGCATGAATACTTAAAACTAGTAAAAAATAAAAAGTAATTGGAAGACACCATTAAAATCACATCTATTTTACACAAACCCATCAGTGTAATATCAAGACTAGACTGTGTGATAAACGTAGCTAGAGATATATAAGGTTTAAAAGCAAAAATGGGTCAATGTGTAAGCCCACAGCTGAGGAGTACTGGTCATAAACATTGATAGCTTATGTACTAAAGAAGTAGCGACTGTAAAGTATTAGTATTTCATGTAGTTTCTTTTATAAAATTTCATGTATATCTTATAATTAGAGCTATTACATGAGTACTTATAGTAAGAAGGGCTCATACACAAAGTAGGCAGTGTGCATTTTATTGTTTAAACCTTAAGCTAAGAAAGGAACATGCACTTAAGAATTAAGAATTAACCACACTTAACTAATAAATGTCAAGTTCCCATTTGACTGGCTAATTACATTCAATAATATTAAAGGTCATCATTTGCAAACTGCCTCAGTGCCTAGCATTTCAATTTTTAGTGACAGGTTTATGATTCTGACCCTCATAATTAAATTACTTAACTCTAAATGTTTTATGGTTTTATTATTATTGATTGTTGAGTTTATTTTCTGTTTCTCTTGCTTGGTTAGGAAATGACACATTTCCATTTATTTATTTGTTTTGTTTTAATATCCATTGACTTTTTCCATAATGTAAAACCCAAAATGAGGATGATGACCAAATGCTAAATCTATCACCTATATTTCCTCTAATTTAAAATATAATTGAAAATGTAGGTAGATATCAAGTCCAAATGACATTGCATATGATTTAACTTTCCAATGAGGGGCCTGGAGAGATGATTCAGCAGTTATGAGCACCTACCACTCTGGCATATGACCTGGGTTTAGTTCCTATCACCCACATCATACTGCTCGGGACCACATGTAACTTCATACCCAGATATATCAGCATCCTCTTCTGGCCTTCATAGGTACCTACATGCATGCACATGGTCCACATACATGTACTTAACACTCATGTAATACACATAAGATGAAAATGAATAAATCTAAAAGTCCAAATGATCTTTTGTTAAACCATCATAGTATACGAACAGCTAGTATTTTAAGACATTTTTCCCTTTCCTTTAGATTAAAAACTTTGGATCTGTATATTTTACTAATAGTGTTACATTGTACTGCAGGAAACTGCCAACATTTGATCATTGGACCTACAACACTGGCTGTTTCCTGTGGTCCAATTTAATGTTTGAAATAGAAAGAATCAGCATGTGGAAGTTTGTTGCACCATCAGTGACAAGTTTTTGGGACATCTATGTTCCAAAATACGTGGTGGGAGTCATTTGAAGCTGTTTTCTATGAGAATTCTGCTGTGGGATGGTCTGTATGTCAAGTGTGTTGCTGATTGGTCAATAAATAGAACACTGATTGGCCATTGGCTAGGCAGGAAGTATAGGCGTGACAAGGAGGAGAATAAAGCTGGGAAGTGGAAGGCTGAGTCAGAGAGACACTGCCAGCTGCCACGTGAGAAACAGCATGTGAAGATGCTGGTAAGCCACGAGCCACATGGCAAGGTATAGATTTATGGAAATGAATTAATTTAAGCTATAAGAACAGTTAGCAAGAAGCCTGCCATGGACATACAGTTTGTAAGCAATATAAGTCTCTGTGTTTACTTAGTTGGGTCTGAGCGGCTGTGGGACTGGCAGGTGAGAGAGATTTGTCCTGACTGTGGGCCAGGCAGGAAAACTCTAGCTACAGAATTCCTTTTAAACCATTTATTCATTTTTAATTAGCACATAAATTGCGTGCATTTATGTGCTAATATATAACTTTATGGTTTGTAGGGATCAACCCATGGCTTCATGCATACTACACAATGCTTTACACTGATCTGTACCCCAAGTCCTGTGTGAGTTTCTGATACAGTGAACATTGCATATTATTCAATTTTGAGTGAGTGTTTGTTCTTTCAAACATTCATCATTTCTTTGTGCTAAAAGCTGTTGAACTTTTTCTTCCATCTGCGTTGAAATGTGCTTGCTTTTCTGTTATCTATACTCACCATCAGAGGCACATGGAAAATTCTTTCTTCTCTCTAACTTGAGCTAAGTTTCTCCCATCCTTCATACTTCCCTTTGTTAAGTGACAAGAAAGCTTCAAACTCCATACTCTATAAGTATGTAGTAATTAGAAAAATTCTATTTCTGGCATGGTGAGATGAATTAACTGATAAAAATCACTTGCTATACAAGTGTAACTTCCTGAGTTCAATCCCCAGATCCCACGTGAAGGCAGAAGCAGAGAACTGACTCCATAGAGTTGTCCTCTGGCCTCCACATGATACTAGGTGTTCTCTCTCTCTCTCTCTCTCTCTCTCTCTCTCTCACACACACACACACACACACACACAAACACACACACACAATAATTTTGGAAAGAAAAAAACCCCTCTATTTCCTGTGGTTATTTATTTTATTTTCACTGTTGATAACTGAACCCAGGTCTTTGCTTATGATAAGCAATCATTCTATCCCCAAATTGCTCCCTGAGTCATAAAGGCTATTTAATGTACTGTTTATGTTTCCATATCTTTAAAATATTTTTCTATGGGGTAGTAATGGTAACAAGAATAAAGAAAGAAATTCTTACAGGCCTGTGTTAAAAACAACAATAAAAACCATACACACATGAAGATTGTAGACCATTGCAGAGGGCAACCTTCCTCTGTACAATATGATCATGTTTGTTTCAGCTGAGGATTTTCCTTAGATTATGTCTTTCTTCTCTATAGACACTGTGCACATCATGGTAGTTCAACTACTACCTGTGTATTGATAGCTGGCAGGCACTATCTCTCTAGTACGTACTTTCTAAATTTTAAGTCCTTTTGACCAAAGCCTAACACTAACTCAGAAATGGACTGAGGCTCTCCTCTGATATTCTCCCTTCCAGAAAAAAATACCTAAACCTCCAGGTAAGAAAATGACATCAGCCGGGCATTGGTGGCACACGCCTTTAATCCCAGCACTCGGGAGGCAGAGGCAGGGGGATCTCTGTGAGTTCGAGGCCAGCCTGGACTACAGAGTGAGGTCCAGGAAAGGCGCAAAGCTACACAGAGAAACCCTGTCTCGAAAAACCAAAAAAAAAAAAAATGACATCAGACAAAGCTTTCACAGATTTCAGTACACAAAATCAAGATTTCAGTGAAAATGTACAACCCATGTTAAAAATAAAAACAAATCAACAAAACTAGGTATTTAGAACTTTGGTTAGATGCAGCTACTAGAAGTTCACAACTCAGCAACTGATTTTCTTTGTGGTTCATCATGATGGTGTACATTTATCCTCTGTTGTGCCTAGAAATGGAATGCTTTCATCTTGCCTGTTTATCCTCCTGAAATATGTTCAGGTGCCTTCAAACACACATTTCAAACAAGATCCTCCCTGAAAATTTCTTTGCAAGTCCTAGACAGATTTAGACACTCCTCCAGTGTGCTCCCATAGTACCTACTGTGTCTCCAACTGGATGACCCTCAAATGTTATTTCAATTGTTTAGACATTTCCTGATCTCCTCTAGTAAGCCACTAGCCATCCCTTATGAAAATTTCAGGAAGTTAATGAACTAGTTTCTAAACAGCCTTTAAGTTGCATAAGTTTAAAATTAAAAAATTGCATTAACAATAAATCTAGTAAACACACACTCATGTATTTCATCACAATTTATACTCTCTAGTTTTGTATCTGCTTGAGTGAAATGGTTTACAGACTTGTGCTACCATTCATGTCATCCCACGTCAATTTTCAATCATACCAGTCACTTGAAAGCAAACGTGGTGTAGGTATTTACACCATGGACTGACTGATGATTTCTGGAACTAAGAAGCTGTGGATAGAATGTTGTTTGTGAAGATTCAATTGTTGGATCTATTTTGACTACAGCTTCTGCATTTAATAGAATTTAAAATTGAGGAAATAATCTTCTAGAATATGAGAATCATTCTTTAATTCAGAGAAATATTGCTCATATCAATAATACACACATGATTTGGATCATTTCATCTAAATTGTCAATGTAAGTGAAAATGCCATGTAACATTGATCAGAGCCAAAATGTTTATCAATAATCTGGGTGTCTCCTTACTAGGTTAGATATTAGTCAGGCATTTGACTGTATCATGAGCTACTATATTTAATGGAAGAATAGAATTATAAAACTTACAGTGGATTTTTACATGAATTAACAAGTTGCAATGAAATTATATGTGAATGGGATTATAGCAAATCCCATGGTTTATTTCTAAGTAATAGTCTTTGTAACGGCAAATTTGATATTGTATTTCTGAGTATATTCATCATACCTCACACAATCTCCATGTAGAGGTACCGTGAGAACACAACTGAATAAGGACTGCTGGTAGCAGGTTTTGTTTCTTAGTGTCCTGTGTAACTAATGTCTAAATAATAACCATTTCAGTGGATTGTTCTAAGTCAGGTGAGATACTTTAGTTATTTGAAGCTTGTGTATAGAGCCAGTATGACAACCCAATGTTGGTATAGAAGTCATAGTTCAATAATGAATGTATAAGTCAAAATGACTCTTTAAGAAGAAAAATTAGTAGATGTAGAAGATTCACTACATTTTCTTCTTTTTTTTAAAAAAAAGATTTATTTCTTTTTTATTTCGTGTGTGTGTGTGTGTGTGTGTGTGTGTGTGTGTGTGCGCGCGCACGCATGAGCATGCATACCTGAGTGTATGTATGTGTACCACATGTATCTGGTGCTCCTGAAGGCCAGAAGAGAGCATGAGATACTCTGGAACTGGGGTTACAGATGGTTGTTAGCTGCTGAATGGGGGCTGTAAAATAAACCTAGGTTCTCTCACATGCTCATGATCACTGAGTCATCTCTCCAGCCCTAGTTCATTGCATTGTCTGAAGCAGATAAAAATAGTCTGGTGTGGCATACCTGCATGGTCAAAGGAATACGTATGTTTCCCACACTGATTTTCATGATACTCAGAGATATGAATTATCTATCATGCATGGAAAATTATAAAAGTTACTTAGTTTCACTTTCTTAAGGCCTTGAATTTAGACCTACACTTTTTATTGTACCAAAAGTGAGTTGTGTAAGACTTACTAAGAGTTCAGAAAACAACCAAGATGCATCTAAGGATGCTATCAAGGCCTTTTATATTTGATTTAAGGAAAAAAACAAACAAACAACAGATAGGTGCACAAATATGAAGAAATCTGAAAGAAAAGATATATTTTAGAAGATATATTCTTTCTTGCTATATTCCACAAAGAAATAAGTCGTATCTCCTTATAGAGAGATCATGTGTCTATGAACAGAAGAAAGTGTTTATTACAGACATTTTCTCTTACTAGGACATCAGGTACACTCTATATGTTTTCGGAAGCGCCACTTTAAGACTTTGAAATCTTCAGTGCTGTTTGCCGCATCTACGTAAAGTGGGTCGTTAGCCATGAGGTACTCACAGGTTAGAATAGAATGGTGTTCTCTTTCAAGAAAACAGAAAAATGAAGCGGGCAGCAATTCTAGCCCATGACTTTAATTGGAACATACTGACTGGTGGTGTGCTTCATTGGTGTAGCTCATGGACCTAGACTTTAATTGGAGCATACTGACTGGTGGTGTGCTTCATTGGTGTAGCTCATGGACCTAGCCAGTTCCTTTCACCTTTTCTCTGCTTCTCGGTGTGTGTCCTTCTGCACTGGGACTTTACTGCCTGCCTCTTCGCTGCAGGCCCAGGAAAGCAAGCCACAGTTCTTCCTCTAAAAGGGCCAACTGAACGATTCCATTTCCATTGTGTAGTTACATGCCTTTATATATGTTGCCTTTACATATGAGTCTCCTGGTTTCTGAGAATCCTGTGCATGTATACAATGTGTTTTGATGCTATCCAATCTCAGTCCCTCCTCTAACTCATCTCAAACATTCCCTCCATCGCATGTCTCCCAAATTTCAGATCAAGCCAGCCAAAATCCCAACACTGATGGACGGGAGCTTACAAAGTCCCACCACAGGTGGAGAGCTATTGGTAGTTGACGTCTGATGGAAGGGAGCATCAGTTTTCTTCAGTGATGTCACTAGGGTTGGGTTTTCTGTGCTCCAATGGGTGGCCCTACACCAATGCACTTTTTGCAGCATTTTTTTTCATTAAAAAACCTAAGCTCCTAGGGGAATCCCTAGTATTCGGTAGATGCTCAGCAAATGTCAGTGGAGTGAGTAAATACATGAATGAACCTAAACCAAGCTAGACTCTTAGTCCATAATCCAAATCTCCAAGAAAACAATGCAGATGGATAACTCTGGTTATAAATTTATTTTAGAAAAAAATAGCATAAAATTCTTTCTAACTTTGTTCTGTTCTTGCCACCCCTGAGTGTTCCATGTGGTCACTAAATTATCCAAAATATTCTGCCAATCCAGCTCCTACCACTTTGACAGTAAATAGCTCCTGAGCAATCTTGTATCGTGTATGGTGTGTTTTACAGCCTCCATGGGATTAAATTCCTGTAATAAGATTATACAGTAGTTAATACCATTTTACCAACATAGGAACTGAGGTATAGGATAGAGATAACCATGGTGATGTTTCTACACCTGAACTGGCAATTAAAGTAGGAGCTTCCACAGGAAGGCAGGATGAAGCTGGAGTGATCACCCCTTCAGTTGTACTATCACACTTCCATGTCCAGTTTCTAGAACACTCTCTTATTTTCTTCCATCTCCTTCAGAAAGCCAGGTTTATGCGGGGAGGACTGACCTATGAATAATTTATGATTTTGTTTTGAATGTTTAGGATGGAATATTGGCAAACACGTTGTTTATGTGACTGTGGACTAATTAGTGACCGTTTGCTGCTTTGCAGAACTGTTTATTTTAAACATCTACATACAAAAAAAAAAACACACTAATGAACATTCATGCTTATAAAACCTTGGTACTAAAAGTTGTTTTCAAAAATATGCCAAGTATTAGAAAACAAAAGTAAATGTGTATATATTAACTTTTATTTTTCTTCATTAGTAACTAATTAATGTGAACAATTGAACCTTACGCTTTGTGAAATTGTGAATTTACAGGGAAACTGTATCTCTGTTCTAAGAATTTTCTGTGTAAGATTTTCACAAAAGTAAAAGTGTACAGGTGAATATAAAATCCAGCAGTCTTCCCAGAGATGGCTCCCAGAGGAGTTCATAGTATTCTTGAAAGGGGGGTGGGGTGGGCAGGGCAGGGTGATACTACTAAGTCCTACCACCTGAAGTATTTCTCTTTGGTTTTGATGGATTTGAGCCAAACCGTATCCACCTTGTAAAAGAATATTCTCTGTGCTATATTAGCAACTCAATATAGATTTATCAGATGACTACTCTATGGAATATACTATATAAATGCCAAAGGCCTAAAAAAGGTGTAAACTGTGGTATACCCCCCTTTTTTTAAAGGAGTTAAAATTCTAAAACCTGCAAAACTATAGAAAAAAATGAATAAAGCATCTGTGTAGACACTGTAGGTACCGGTTACAGCAAATAACAGGTCATAATAACTCAGAGGTCACCATATGCTTGGTAACTGCAAAAAGCACTTCCTCAAGACAGTTTCATGTCAACAGAATTTCAACAGATAGAGACAGAAAAAACAGAAAACCCAGGGTATCGGAGTCATAAAAACACTGACCCCTAACTCGGCTAGCTGCTTCCACAGGATACAAATTTAATCTGCAAGATAAAAATACTAGAATACTTTTCAACCCCTACTTTCTACTCAAAGCTACAGTATAAAAATCCTGAATAAAAAGGGAAGAGGGGTGGTGGAGGATCAAGAACATAGATTTGGGAAGAGATGACTCAAGTCTTTGGAAACCTGTTGTACGCCAGGTCAGTCCTCTCATTATCCACAGTGGTAGATTCCATGGATCCTGTCCTGGGATGTTCTATGATGGCTCATGGAAAATCCATCTGGCCTGGGAAACGTTGTCCACCAAAGAAGAAAGATGGTGGTTGGGCCAAGAATAGGCTGCTTAAACTAGCTACACTGTGGGAGTCGTCTCCACACCCCATAGTAATGTGTGTGTAACTGAAGCGAAGTGTTTTACTTGAAAAATGAATATGAAGAATTCCTCAAGTAAAAATAAGAATAAGAAGAATCACATAGGACCAAAAGATACATTACAGTTCTAATCTATGATATATCTTTATTAAGAGGTCCTTACCTGCAAGAATGTAAGCCTCTAGACTAAAAAAACTATTTGCGTATCCAGAACAATGGAAAGGAAGTATGTAAAAGCAAACCATGATGAAAATGTAGAGCTCCGTGTGTGGAGTACTACTATTGAGTCATCATTCATAAGAATGAAATCCTATCATTTGCAGTAAAGTGGGTATAATTGGATGATATTAACTTAAATAAACCAGCACAGATAAGAAAATGCTGCACATAATCTCATATATTGAAGCAAAAATTTCTACCTGAATGTGCTGTCATGACTCACATTCAGCAGACAGGCAGGCTGAGGGAAAGTGGACACAGGGAGGCTACACTGTGCGTCGAGGGCATCTGTGGAGCAGCAGCACACTAGGTATCAGTAACACAGGCAGTTCATACACATCAACTGAAACCTAAAAGACAACAACAAAGAGAAAGGCCACCAACAATTGGAAAAGCATCCAGAAAGTAGAAGAAAATAAAGTCTTTACCATGTATAAGCAGCAGACATGCTCAACATCAATAGGCAGTGGTATAAACAGGAAGCATTAAATCAGAACTTGCAAAATTTTAATTGAAAATTATTTTTCCTAAACTTGTTCCCATGATTTTATTTTATTTTTTTTGCTAGCATACAAAAGAACATGCTTCATTGACTGTCTTAGTCAGTGTTCTATTGCTGTGGTGAGACACCATGAATAAGGCAACTGTAATAAAGGAAAACATTTCATTGGGGCATGCTTGCAGTTTCAGAAGTTTAGTCCATTATCATCATGGCAGGGAGCATGGCAGCTTGCACACAGACATGGTGCTGGAGAAATAGCTGAGAGTTCTACATCCAGATCCGCAGACAGCAGGATGAGAGATACTGGGCCTGCCTTGGGCTTTTGAAATCTCAAAGCCCATTCTCAGTGACACACTTCCTCCAGGGCCACACCTTCTACTCCTTTCAAATAATGCCACTTTCTGGTGACGAAGCATTCAACTCTATGAGCCTATGGTGGGGACATTCTCATTCCAACTACCACACTGACTTCCATCAACCATATATTAACTTCAAGAAGTCTAAGAAGTAATGAATCAGTGTTATAATATTTTATTGTATGTCAGAAACTATATGAATAATCTTGAAAGCAATAAAATATCATGTCTTTAAATTTTATGCTATTTCCCAAATAATATTTGTTACTAAAAGCAATAAACTATGTCTTTTCTCACAAAATCATGTAAAACCATTATTAGATTATGACTATTATTGAAATTATAGCCTATCTATGTTTCTAAATTGATTTGCAAATGGTTTAAAACTACGTGTGTAACAATATAATATATAATAATAGAGGTAGGTAAGATGCCAGCAACATGCAAACCAGTAGGTAAAGGACAGGGGAGTTTCTATCATGGTATCATTTTACCTTTTTTGTACAATTATGATTTTCACCTTCTGCCCCTAAAACTAAGCTGGGGAGGAGATGGAATAAAAAAGAAACGAGGATGAAAAAGAATCTCTCAAGAACCTTCACAGTAGGAATTCCTGAGGAAATTTTCAACAAAATGGTGAAATGAAGAAAAAGATGAATCTGTTATAAGGGAACTCTGGTAAATAGGTCTTAGGAGCCAGGCATGGTGGGTCATGAGACAGAGGGATTGCTGTGAGTTTGAGGCCAGTGGGTGCTACAACAAAGAGAAATTAGAAAACCTGTCCAATTTCAGGCCTAGCAGTCCATCTATGTGAACCAGAGGGCAACAAAGTAATATCAGAAGGGGCTGAAAGAGAATTGTACATTAGAGAAGAACCAGAAACATAATTCCTACCACCTTGTTGACACAAACCCTTCAGTGTTTTTCAAATAATTCTTATGTAAATCCTTTATTGTACTATAAATGATTTTTAATTACAAAACTTGTTTAATGAATACTACTCTGATGACTTTGGAATATCTCATTTAAAAAAATTAAAGAGTAGCTTAATTAAAATACTTTAAATATCTCATGGAAGAACTCATATTTTACTACAAAAATATAATGACATCAAAACAAATGAGGTAATTAAAGACACGGACTTTAGACTCAGAATATGCTATGTGTAAATAGTAGCATCAAATAGAGGAAAACTGGGTGGAAGAAAGGAAAAATTAAGTTTTCAAAAATTAAGAAAATATTTCCCTCAGTGATAAAATATTAGCCTTCAGATTACTCAGATTACTTGGTTTCAAAAAATATTTAATCAAGATGTGTGTGAAAGTTTAGCGATTTTTTTTAAAGCAATTGCAACTTTCAGTTTTCATTTCTGGCGCAAAAGAGATTTGTAAGTCTCCAGAGTGAAGTGATGGTATGAACTGGTTGGGTTGGGTGGAAGCATGTTTCGGGGAGAAGATCGCTCCAGCAAAGATCTAGAAGCAGAAGTGAGGAGCAGTGAAGATGAATGGATAGGGTGTAAAGTCAAGGACCACAAAGGGAAAAAAACTGGAGCGCTCACAGAGTGATTGATAGCTGCAACATGTAATTGCTCGCTTGCTTGCACACTCGAGAATGACAAATCTCCAGTCATCTTGTCAGAGTAATTTAATCAGACTTGGCACACAACGTTACTCAGGAGATTTAAAAACAATAAAGTTTACAACAAACTAAAAGCACTTTATTTAATCACTTTAATCTCTCATCTTTTCTTTTCTTTGTTCATTAATTTATTTATTTACTTTTGCAATAATGACCCCCCACTATTTTATCCCTGAAACCTGATCACAATTTAAGGCTACTATACTTTAGGTTATCTGTGTTAAAAATAATGGTTATTAGAAGAAAACAATACTTTGAGTCGGATTGCCACCAATACTTTATTCCACAATTAGGTTCGTGTTACTAGATACTCACAATTTATTTTCCTTAGATTTATTCATTTGTGATTATGTCTACGTGTGTGCATCTTTGTGTGTGTGGGTTTGTGCACATGACTTCAGTTACCCACTGAGGCTAGAAGAGCCCCCTAGAACTTGGGTTATGCCCAGTGTGGATGCTGGGACTTGAACATAGAGGCCTCTTTAAAAAGAGCAATCTCTCTAGCTCCTAAACATTGACAAGTATTAAATCTTTTTTATATATTTCGTTTTTAAGTAATTTTATACAATATATTTCGTTCATATTCTTTCCCCTCTCCTAACTACACTCAGATCCACCCCCTCCTTACCCACCCGACTTCATATTCTTTCTTTCTCTTAAAAAAAGCACAAATGTTGCAAAAAAGTGCAGGAAAAAAACTATAATATTTTTCATTATGTGGAAATTGTAAATACAGTCAAATATAACGAAGAACGGAAATTAACCCAAGCTTATGGGGCATAAATTCTTAGAAAACAAAATCCAATCCAAGCAGACTGATTTGTAAAAGTTACTGTATTGCTTTATATTTCAGGGGTACGATGATGGCTATGGGGGTGAATACGATGACCAGACCTATGAGGCTTACGATAATAGCTACGTGACCCCGACACAAAGGTAAAGCGTTTGCTGGCTGATCACATTTTCAGGTGTTACAATGCTCTATTTTGTTTCATACCTGTGAATTACAGTTATGTGAAGGTTTCAAGCCATTAGTTTATATCCATTACCTTTCTAAATTATGAAAATGCTCACTAGACCACAAGAGGTAAATATAGTCACTCTGGTGGTAACTCCATAACTGCAAACAAGGGAACAATAGCATGTAACTTGAGACAGGCTAGTTATCATACCAACGAACTCATTAAACAAGCTTATACTTAACTAAGCACTACTGCTTATAGAAATTATTTTAATAAACTTGTAATTTAGTTGACAAAACAGGCATGTGCTCAATGCAGCTTTTTTTTAAAAAAAAAACTAATCTGTAATTTTTATTTGTAAAGTAAATCACAAGGACATGTTATTGAAAAGCTGAAAATAGGCAATTAAAAAAAATATCTCCTAGAATAAAAAAAAAATCCTTTTCATTCTCATCGGTATCTCTAAAATGTTGAATCTCTCTTTACATTGACCTAGAATCAGTGATGTTGATAAATTTGTACTACTTGAAAGTCAGATTTATTGACATATTGCTTACAAATGATAAAGCTTACCCATTTAGGGCACCCTTGTGTGAGGTTCACAAATGTCATCTACAGTGTAACCAGCTCCATCGATAACTTATCTGTAGAGAATCCTATCTGCCTGAAAGTCCTTCTTTGTAATGATGGTTCTTTATAATCAGCATTGCCCTCTTCCTTCACACACTCCAGACTCCATGAATTGGTTTTCTGCTGTACACTTGCCCTTTCTACAATGCCATGTAAAGAAGCAATACAACAGCCTTTCTTCTTCTTCACAGGAATGTTATTGTGTGTCTATTGTATGAATTAATAAGATTCACTGTGGCATTCCCGCCAATTTATTTATCATGTCAATTTATGGTTTCTATCTTCTGCCCTTGCCCACCTTCTTTCTCTCTCCTCATTTCCTGGTTCATTTCCAAACCCCATTAGACCCTCTTCCATTTCCAGGGCCTTTCTGTTGTTATTACAGTTTCTCATCTATCAGATAATAAGCAATATTTGGCTTTTTCCCACTTGATATGATGATCTCCATTTCCATTCATTCCCAGGCATGTAGCAGGATTTTATCCCTCTTTGTAGTAAATAAGACTACAATGTATATGTACACACACAGCACTATTGATATGAGGAAACAGAGGAAATGGTTTATTTGGCTTATATTTCCATATTACAGTCCATCACTGAAGGAAGTCAGGACAGGAATTCAAGAAGGGCTGGAACTTGGAGGTAGGAGCTGATAGAGAGGCCACAGAGTAGGGCAGGGGTGCTGTTTACTGGCTGGTTCCCCATGGCTTGCTCAACCTGCTTTGTTACAAAATCTAGGATCACTTATCCAGGTATGGCCCCACCCACAATGGACTGGGCCCTCCCCCATCAATTGCCAATTAAGAAAATGACCTACAGCCCCATCTTATGTAGGTATTTTCCTACTTGAGGTTCCCTCCTGACAGATGACTTTAGCTAGTATCAAGTTCACATAACAATATCCAGCACACCCATTCCTCTGTAGATGTGCAGCTAGGCAGAATCCATCATTTAGCTATTGTACGTAAAGCCACAGTCAAAATGAGCAGATATCACTTTCCCGTGATGATTTCATTTCTTTGCAAATGTATCCAGGTGTGGTGTGGCTAAAAAAAATATGGAGGTTTTGGTTTTAGATAATGAGGAGTCCCTATATAATTCTCAGTACTATGTTAAATTTCTACCAACAATGCATACACATGCCCTTTGCTTTACAACCTTGCCAGAATATTTTTATTTTTGTTTTTCTTGGATAATTTTCATTTTCACTGTTGTGAAATGAGCTTCTGATGTAATACAGATTGACATTTCTCTGATGGCTAAGACTATGAAGTATTTTTTTCTTATATTTATTGAGCATTTGTGTTTTTTGCTCTTTTTTGAGAAGTGTTTATTAGAATCATTTGTACATTTTCTTTGGATTGTTTATATTTTGATCTTTGTCTCATCTGGATATTAGTTATCTGTCAAATAAACAGCTAGCAAAGATACTCTTCCATGTTATAGGCTTTTTCTTGTACTCTTAGTACTATTTCCCTGTGTGATAAAGAAAAAAGATGTTCTTATTTGACAGAATCTTGTCTACCAATTCTTGAATTTTTTTTTCTACTGATTTGGGAATTGTACCCAAAAACTCATTGCCTGTGCTGGCATCACGAAGTGAATTTCTCTGCTTTCCTCTGAGAGTGTGAGTTTCAAGTCTTACGTAACACCTTTAACACATTTTGAGTTGATTTTTAGACAGGTTAGAAGATGGGGGTCTAGTTTCAGTTTTCTACACATTTCTCTAATTTTCCCAACACCATTTTCAGCCAATGGTGTCCTTTCCCCCAGCTTATTACACAATGTATTTTCAGTACTCGTGCTGTGACTGGATGGGTTAAAGAAGTGGTGATATATTTCTTGGTACTCGGTCCTGTTCCATTGGTCTACATGATCGTTTGTATGCTATGATCTTTTTATTCTTTCATTCGTTGTGAAGATTAGTTTTTCTAGTACTATGAAGAATATTTTCCTAGTTAGAATTTCTAGTGCTGTGATGAAACACCATGAGGAAAAGCAACTTGGGGAGGAAACGGTTTAGTCCATAATCGAGGGAAGTCAGGGCAGGAACCTAAAGGCAGGAATTGATGTAGAGGCCATAGAAGAGTGCTACTTGCTAGCCTTTCCCTCAAGGCTTGATTAGCCTGTTTACTTATATACCCCAGGACCAACTGCCCAGGGGTGGTACCACCCACAATGGGCTGGGTCCTCAACAGCAATCACTAATTGAGAAAACGCACCATAGGCTTGCCCGTAGGCCAGTATGGTGGGAATGTTTCCCCAATTGATGTTCCTTCTTCCCAAATGATTTCAGCTTGTTCCAAGTTGGCATAGAACTAGTTAGCACAGATATCATGAATATTTTGATGAAGTTGCATTTATCTGTATGTGTCTTTTAGTAATGTGCTATGTTAAATTTTGTTCCACATTTTACTGCAATATTTTTATAAATTCTTTGTGAATTCCATAGATGTATGCAATGCATTTTGATCATGTTCACCTCCTACTCATCGCTCTAAATCATTCTAGAGTCACCCTTACTCATAATCCAGTTTTAATTTTTTTTTTATAATTCAGTGAGTCCAGTTTGTGTTGTCCTTATACTTATGGGTGTAGGGTGTGGGGTCATCCTCTGAAGTGTAGTCAACCTGTTAGCAAATGGCAGTCTATGAGTTCTCCAACCATGGGTACTTGACCAGATTTACAGTAGTACTAATCAAGTGATTCTTCCTATGTAGCCAACTTTAAATCTAATCAGAAAGTGTTTGTTTATTCCCTTAACATTCAATTCACTGTTGTACCCATAGGCATATGTTGTCCTATTGAGCTCTTATTGTAGCTCACAGTGTTCACAAGTGGGTCAGAGTATTGATAACGTTTCCCCAAAAGCAGCATAAGTAGCAAGCACTTCCCAGTGCTATGAAAACTAGAGAACAGGGAGGAAGGTCCCTGGTTCTTACCTCTATTTCTCCATGTCTTATGATCAAAGTGTGTGGTATCTTCAACAGAATTCTACCATCAAATTACAGTGGACAACCAAAAGAAATGGTCCATACAGCCAGGTAGTAGCATACGCCTTTAATCCCAGCACTAGGGAGGTAGAGGAAGGTGGATCTCTGTGAGTTCAAGATCAGCTTGGTCTACAGAGCAAGTTCCAGGACAGGCTCTAAAACTACACAGAGAAATGTAGTGGGTTTGACCTTGAAACACTGCCCCTAGAGTGACAGCAAGTAACTGCCACACCTGCCCATGACCTGCCCCTGAGGCTGACCTGCTCCTGGGGTGTGGGTAAGAGGGAGCCCCTTAAAACTTGAGGTCCATACATGTTTGGCCCTTCTCTATACCTTGTGGTCCTGGAAGTTGGATGGGACACCACGCCAGAGTGCTCTGCTGGATGGTACCCTATCTCTCCCAGATTCTGTATCCAATCCTTATTGGATAACTGTAAGTTATCCCAGAAATAAACCTCTCTTGATTGCAAGATAAATTACATGGAATTGCCTGGCTCCCAATGTGGGGCTCAAACCCACAACCCTGGGATTAAGAGTCCTATGCTCTACCGACTGAGCCAGATAAATTACATGGAATAGCCTTGTTAATTACAGTAATATCTTGAGACTCTTAAGGGTCATGGGTTTGTGCCCCATGTTGTGCACCAGAGAAATCCTGTCTTGAAAACAAACAAACAAACAAACAACAACAAAAAGAAATGGTCCATACAATAGCCTGAATTGTTTGAGGTCTCTCCAAGATACTCTTTAACAACAATGTGAGGGGTGGTAACCCAAACCCAGCATTGGACATTTTTCTTCTTAAAGCAGTCTTTTAAATTGGGATAGTTTATGCCGATGTAAGTACTTTTACTAATTAAAATAAAGATGTCCCAAAATTAATTATAATAATTCTAATCTTGTAATTTGTAATAATCATAAGTTTCTATTTTGTCAAATATCATTCAATCACTCTTAATACAGAATCTTGCACTAGAATTCATACATAATTCAAGGTTACCCTGGCCTACATAATGAGTTCCAAACCAACCAGGGCAACATAATGAGACCATGTCAAGAGAAAGAAAGATGGGAGATGAGAAACAGAGAGAGAGAGATAGAGAGAGAAGAGAACTGGAGACTTTCAATAAGGAGATTTTCAATGAATAAATGTTAATAAATACATCAATGAAAGAAGTGTTAGTTTATAAAATTGCATGGGGATTTTAGTGTAACATCAGTATGTACTAGAGATAAACAGATGAACACTGGAAAATTTATTGACAAATATATTAAATGCTTAACCTTACATTATTTCTATTAGTGTATCAATATAAGAAGAAGGTATGATTCACAATTCAGCTGGGGATATAGATCAGTGATAAAGAGCCTGTGTAGTATGCATAAGGCCCTCAAATCCATTTCAGCACCACAAGTCTAGTTAAATAAGTGAAAGGCATGTGTATATATAACAGTACAGAAACAAGAGGGACAATACCTAATTTTCAAATGATAATATAATGTTTGCTGCTAATGATTTGTTTGAGGAGTCATTTGGAACTCTGTGTATATTTATATACTTAGAGGGTGAAAAGTGTTAGGAATTAGGTGTGAATGAAGTTCATTTTCGCAAGAATTAGTTCAGATTTTTTCTAAGATAACTCCCTAATTAAACTATTAATGTAAGACTTTCTTTAATTTTTTAAAAAACTTTGTTATATAAAAGAAAAATGCTACAAATAAAAGACATCATATATGAAATTAACCAGACCCAGGGACTGTGAAACTCAGTGATCTTCCAGTCAGAGCAGCCACTCGACATGGAGGCTGTGGGGCTTCACAATGGAGTTTATGCTTTCACTATTAAATATATTTTATGCACTACCAAAACAAAAACAAATATGACAGAGTAGAACTAGAAAAACTAATGTTTTTAAAGGAGAGAAAGAAATAAAAAAAACCATATGAACATATGACTGCAACATTTATAAACAATTTGAATGTTTTGGTAAATAATACAAATTATATTTGTTTTGTTAAAGCCAAAGTCAGAAGATATACTGATATTGAATTCTGAAGTCAAAATAGGAAGTGTGTAATCTATCAGAAACAAAATGAAACGGTCTTTGGATTGTTAGTCAGTAGGTGGATACAGAGTCATAGAAATTATGAAGAGGAAGCCATGTGATTCCTTACAGGAATCATTGTGTCATCCTCAGCAGAGGTTTCAGGGGAGTTCACAAGGTAACAACTGTAAAATGTCACCCAGAGTTCAAAAGATGGAACAGCCTAATTAATCCCTCATTGTTTTGTAAGGCACCATGACTTCTGAAATTTTTCAAATGCATCAGGGAAGATTCTGTGCCTGAAGACTGCTCAAGAGACAGCGTAATTGAATGACATTAATGACTGCTGAGGATGATAATGTTATAAAGAATCTCCATCTTTCCCCCTTGATCTCCGTCTAAGAGGAAAAGTAAAAGAATAGATCTCAGAGTTATTATGCAACCTCCAAATTGCTGAACTACAACTGAAGTTTCCAGGGTGACTCACTTTCTAGAAGCCTTTGCCTTAAAACCAGTTATATTATGTGGCCTTTAATTGGACCAAACAATCTTTTATGCCATTTGCCACATTTTTGTCTACTCCTGGAAGCATTAACATTATCAGAGATTAAGTTTTTAAAATCATGCAAGTTCATGAGACTTTTTCTAACATTTCACAATTGAAAAATCTATATCAAAACAAATCATAGATATAGAGAAGTAACTTACTTATTTAGATATGAATGGTATTGTCACAAATAAAAATTAAAAAGTCAGGTCTGAAATTTTGATTCTAACAGCAGCAATTTAATTTGGATGTGAAAGGCTAAGGTTTTATAATTTCTTAGCATAAAAGATCCATCCATCTGAATATCTATAATGCTCAGGCATATGTAGTGTGTGGGGTGCAGAATGGATGAGGCATTTGAGGTAATTTCAGGGAAGTATAGCAAGGGTACTGGTGATATTTTGTTTGTGCACCCCAATAAAACTTATCTGGGGATAAGAGAACAGAACCAGCCACCAAATTAGACATAGAGGTCAGACGTGGCTGCACACACCTTTAATCCTATCACTCTGGGAGGCAGAGATCTGTCTGGATCTCTGTGAGTTCAATGCCACACTGGAAACAGGGCCAGGTGTGGTGGCACACGCCTTTAATCCCAGCACTAGGAAGGAAGGAAGATAGGGCACAGAAAGGTATAAAAAGCATGAGTAAACAGGAAGTCTCTCCCTGGAGGCTGAGGAGTTAGTAAGGTGAGGTTGGCTGTGGCTTTTCCTATTCCTCTGATCTTTCAGTTTTCACCCCAATATCTGGCTCTGGTTTTTTTGTTTTGTTTTTTTTTTTAATTAGTAAGGCCATTTAGTAATTCATCTTACATGGACTATTTTCACTGGCAGAGTACCACAAGGAAGAGTTCAGTCCTCTGGGAAGTCAATACTCCTGTGACTGAGTTTTTCTGCACCCCAAAATGGAAATTAATGTGAGATAGAGAGCCCAGTAGGAGAAGCCACGAGAAAAGAGCTGACACTTTTACTTCAGAGTGGGGAGGAAATAGAAAGAACTGATAGATATTGCAACATCTCTGTCCCCCTCACAGTCTCTCCCATGGATCACACTGTCTTGACCCTTTAGGTATAAATGACCCGAGAGACAGAGCAGCCATTAGTTATCCTTCCAATAGAAAAGAGGATGGAAGAGATGAGCATATTGAGAAGACCAGTCAAAGAGACCCCTCACAACGTCCAATAATTTTTAGTATTCTTCAGTAAGTAGTAATTGTAATGATCCATGTCAGCTGTCTGAAGACTGTAACAAAGGTGTGAAATTGCTATGGAAACAGCCAAGCACTGAGGTTTTAAATGACTTTTTATTTATGAGAACATCTTTTGTTCTTGGGAAAGTACAGTGAACATATGAAATACATATTGGATAGGAAATATACCGTTTTAAAGGTCTTGGCTCCTTGGTAGTCACATCCCTAAGGGTAAGAATCCTCATTTTCTTCTTCAGAGTCTTCATCAGTGCAGTAATTCAGTGTTTAACTGCTCTGCTGTGTTTAGGGGCATTTATTTATCTCCTTGATGCACCATGTGAGCAAGGCACTGGTTTCTAATTCTAGTTAATTCCAACAGTAAATTCAAACCTGTGTCTGTTAAGTCTACAGCCTTAGACATAAAGACTACTAAATACTGCCTGGGACTTTGAACTGGATCATAAATTCAACAGATTTCCAATACACACCTAAACAGAACCGAACCAAACAGAACAGAACTGAACTGAACTGAACCAAACTGAACAGAACAACAGAACTGAACAGAACAGAACAGGAGGGAGCATGCATACAGTGTAGTGAGAATGCAAGGGGTTACCTTCAGGCTTAAAAAAAAAATGTCTGAAGAATTCTTCTGAACATGAGAAAAATCAAACTATTTTTCAGGCTGTACGTTTCAGGTGAGTTATGCATTTGATGCTAAGTTTATAGAAATCCTTCTAATGAAAATATGGGAGTGAAAATCTGCAGTAATTTAATAAATGTTATGCTATTAGGTAGATAACAGCTTGTCTTATTCTTTTCTGGTGTCACCATTCACTGTAAAACTGTTCACCTTGATTTTATAACTCAATTCTCTTGTCTCAATGCTGGAGTCCATGATATTATTGAATCTACAGGATTATTGGATTTGAGATGTTTTCCCACAGCTACTACACAAGTCAGCTGTGTGCTCATGCTATCTACAGATCTCTGCATGAATAAAAAGTAGCTTGCACAACGTTTGAATTTAACCTCAGCAGAATGAAGCTTGGCTTCTCGAAGCCCTCACAGACTTTTGTTTCAGATACGGACCTTAAAGAGGCAGCATAAATATAAAGGAAATACTGCATTCTCTCAAATTATTCACTGTTTATGGTAACAGTTCATTTTTCATTAATTTAAACTTAATTTCAATGATAACTGGACTGCTTGCAAAGATAAGCTTACCATGACACTCTAACAGGACCAGTTAGAAACCACATTGTTCTTAGTCACGTGGTCAGTCTTCCACAGGAACCTAGGTGTCCCAGTTCCTAATCAAAACCAGCTGATCCTTTTATGGAGATGAAGAGATCTCTCCTCACTAGATTAATTTAGAATTTAGACATGACTCAGCAGGAAACCTGAGAGAGAAAGGCAAACCACACACAATTAGAATTCCAGAAGTGAGGAGTACTAAATCATCTTAAACTCTCAAAAGTTCCATGTGTTGCAAAGGACCTAGTGTGAAGGCCAGGTTGGGTGAGATTCTTATTTCAGTGATGGGTGGAGAAGTTTAGTATTACCAAAAATAAAACAAACAAACAAATATATTTAACATGTAGTTAAACACCATGTAGAAGGAGTCAGGGATGGTGCTAAATACATGATTGTCAAAATACAAAATATAAAATAAGACCGGGCTGTGGTGGCATATACCTTTAATCCCACCACCCTTCATGAGTTCCAGGCCAACCTGCTCTACAAAGCACGTTCCAGGACAGCTACAGAGAAATCCTGTCTCAAAAAACAAAAAATAAAATCACAAAAAACAAGAAATGGCAAACAGTATGAATGAAGTGAAACCACTCTTTGTTCAAACATAGGATGCCAGCGCCCCAGCTCCTTATGACGGCCTGGGGGTTCTAGTCTCTATTTGGCTTTTCTGAATAAAAACTGGAATCTAGGCTTTTAACCAGTATTTCTGTGTAACAAACCACCTGACCGATTAGTGGGATAAAAACAAAAACAGAGATTTTGTGCATTAGGAATTTCATCAACGTTCAAGTCATGACTTGGCTTTGTCCCGCTGTGTCTGGAGCCTCACCTGGAAGGGCACAAAGGACGAGAGTCTCAGTGGCAGGACACTGGAATTATCTGGAGATAGCCTCTGATTCCATGAGTCTGTCAGTCTGCACTGGAAATGGAACTATTGTGTAGAGTGCTCATAGAGACCTTTGGTGTCATTAACGTTTCCTCACAGTATGGCAGCTCACTGTGCCAGATAGGTGTCCCAAATCACAAGCAGACTATACATCACCTTTTTTGATGTATCCTTAGTCATATGAAACTTAGAAGCCAAGCTAGAGCCAGCAGCATGGGTGGTGGGTTGATGGCTGGCATGAGCATCACTGGTAGACTGATGACCAACCAGTGTGGCTCAAGAAGGGAAAATACTCTTGTAGCCAGTTTTTGTTTGGTTCGGTTTTTTGGTTTTTAGAGACAGGGTTTCTCTGTGTGCCAATCATAACTGTCCTGGAACTCACTTTTTAGACTAGGCTGGCCTTGAACTCACAGAGATCTGCCTGCCTCTGCCTCCCAAGTCCTGGGATTAAAGGCGTACGCCACCACTGCCTGGCCTATTGTAGCCAGTTTTGGAAAATATAGCCTGGTGCATCATTTATTTATTAACAATATAGTATTGTTAGATGCTAGCAATATCAGGAAACACATTAAACACTTTGTGAATTAAACCAAATGTATCTATAAATTATTCTGCCTTCTATTTTCTAAATTCTACTGTACACAAAAAGTGAGTATAAAGAAATCAATGTACAAACACTGCTTCCAAGAAATTGATATTGAAGATTCATTCAGGATGGTCATTTGAGGCAGTAGTACATGGTCTGCCGAAGATAGCCTGAGGATCTGGGCAATAAATGGGAATGATCAGGGAGAAGACAAATAAAATTGTTTAAGTGCTAGAAACCTATTATGAGGCACTGTGAGAAGCCCTCAACGGAGGGTTAAGAGGCAGTACCAGAAGGCTTCAGGAACTGGTGCTCAGCTGGGATTTTACTGATGGATACGACTAAGCCAGGAAGAGGTATCATCTGGTGCAAGGACAAAGAAATGAAAGTGTGATTCACTCCTGAACCACATGTCCTTCAGGAGTATCCAATTATAAAGCACTTAGGTGTGAAAAGGCATCCCTTGAAATGACACAAAGGAAATAAAGGCTGAACACATTATCAAGGAATAAAATAGCATTTGGTGAAGTTTGATACATTCGTGAAATCTAAAAGCCCCATCCCAGAGTTTATCTTTGGTTTGGGGGGATAAAATTATGAACAAAGATAAAAAGATTATAAGAGCCAGAGGTAAGGAAGGACTATTACAAACAGTGTCCTCTGGACATGACAGGACCAGTGTGCTCATCAACACATAGCAGCTGTAGCTGCCTGCATGAGACCTGCACAAAATGAGCCAATCGACATTTTGGCATGAATGAGATGATGGGCTCATAAGCTCAACTCCTAGCTGAGAGTTATTTGGCAAACAATGGCTGCTGGGGGGCTGGGAGACTCAGTGTTCTTCATGGGTATGGGCCATCCTTCAGTGGGTGGCCCCACACCTATGCTAGTCATGGTGGCACTAATTGGACTCAGTAAGTTATAAAGAAGAGGACATAAAGTCAGGGTGGAGGAATGTTGAAGGGGAAGCGAGGGAGAAGTTAGAAGGAGGGATTGGGTAGTAGATATAATCAAAATGCGTTTTATACACATTGTAGAGTTCTCAAAAAATAGGTTAAGAAAACTAAATTTAAAAATGTGTTTGTGCTAAACCAATGTGGTATACTTAAGCTCAATAGATTCTTCTTTGTTATGATTTTTAATCATAAAGAAATAAATCTACCATATGACCCAGCTATACTACTCTTTAGCATATGCCCAAAGGATTCAATGTACTAATCTACAGATATTTCATCAGCCATGTTCATTGTTGGTATATCCGTAACAGCTAGGAAATGGAAACAACATAAATGTCCTTCAGTTGATGAATGGATAAGGAAAATGTGGCATGTATACATAATGTAATTCTATTCATCTATGAAGAAAAATGAAATTATGACCAATTCCCATTAAATAGGTGGAAGCAGAAAATATGATACAAGTATGGCAACCCAGATCCAGGAAAATAAATGCTGCATGTTCTTTCTTATTTGTGGATCATAACTCCACATCTTTAGATGTGAGTATATAACCTGGAGAAGCCACAGAAGCCAGGAAAATAGAGACTATCAGTGGGGAGAGATAACGAGCTTGGGGTAGAGTAAAGGAGGATAACAGGACACCGGACATGAAGTGAAGGGAAATTAGGAAAAATGAAGGGGAGAAACACTGGTGATATGTATATTATGGTAATATATACATAATTTAAAATATATTTATTATATATTCAATATATATTTAGTATATATAATTGAAGTTATGACACTTGGATTAACAGTTGCCTCAGCAAGGAGCCACGGACTATCTGCTCAAAATCCCCACTGCCAGTCACAGGAAGCCTCCATTAACATTATGGTACAGGGGAGTTCCCCAAACAATATAAGCCATTGCCTTTGTCCTTAGTTGCCTCCCAGAACATGAAGGTAAAACCCTATTGCCGAAGTCATCACACACTTCAGGCACATGACAGCATTGAGTTGTAACTGAACTGGAAGGCTCCTCTCTGAGGACTAGCGCTCACAGTATCAGAGGTAGTATGAAAGCTGCCCAGGGAGAAACATATGCAATAGTCCTATCTAGCAAGAAAACCTACAAACAACAAGAATGACCAACATGGCAGAATATGTCTAAAGGTACAATAGTGACACTTATATCTTAGGAGTAACTAACAGACGTTTAACTGGACCTACGGCCCACTCAGTGAGAGGAAATTTATATCCATTATCATAAACCTAGTCAACCATTTTTGATTGGTAAGATCATGGACCCTAGAGAAAACATTCTCAAAGCATATGTTGCAAAACATTCTATACTTCACTGTGATTATAGTTGCTAATCACATGATGTATGCTAGAAAATAACAAATAAATGTTCAAGTGTGATCACTACCAAAAAGATAAACACTTAAAATAAATCAATGATGGATACATATATCAAAATATTATATTATAAAATATAATTTTAATTCTTCAGTTTAAAAAATGCACAGTAGTATGAACACCCAAAGAAAAATAATAAAATGAAGAAAGATATGTCATATTAGTACAAATTCATCGGGGCTGGGGATATGGCCAGACAAGCATGAGGTCCTCAGGTTGGAGCTCCAGAACCCATGAAAAGGCCAGGCACCATAGTGCATATCCGAAATCCCAGTGCCATCATGGTGAAATGGAAGGTAGAGGAAGAAAAATCCTGAGAAATTTAAGGATCAACTAGTCTGATATTTGCTGTAGTAAGCATAAAGGTAGAATGAGAGAACCAATACCCAACGTTATCCTCCTCTGACCTCCACTTGGGAGCCATTGAACTATGTGCCCCTGCTAACAACACATATTATACATCACACACACACACACACACACACACACACACACACACACACACACACACCACATCCATTCACATGTACATCACAGAAACTCATACACACATATACACATATCATACACACATCTTACATACATACATATCACAGGCAAGGATTAAAACAAGTGCAGGTTTTCATCATATAGTTGCAATACTGTGACCCAGATGATTCAAATCCAGAGTTCTTTCTTTTTTTTTTTTTTTTTTTTTTTGGTTTTTCGAGACAGAGTTTCTCTGTGTAGCTTTGCGCCTTTCCTGGAACTCGCTTTGGAGACCAGGCTGGCCTCGAACTCACAGAGATCCGCCTGCCTCCGTCTCCCGAGTGCTGGGATTAAAGGCGTGCGCCACCACCGCCCGGCCAGAGTTTTTTCTTATTTTAGAAAGTCAGAGCAATGCATATGCTATATCTAACACAATGCCCTCGGCGGCATCTGTGCCCAAGATACAAGCTAATATCATAGCATGCACATCATTAACCAGGTCAAGTGAATCATCAATGGGCGTAACTAGCTTCTTGTTACTTTGGCTTTGGATTGGACTGCCTGCTTATTTCTGACCCAGAACTTGTGAAGGAGCAGTTGGTTTCAGAGTCTAGGCATTTGAAATTTATAAGCATGAGAATTTCAGAGCTTCTGAATTTTAAAATTTCCAGAATAAATCCAAATAAATAGTTGTGGAATTCTGCTAAATTGAACTGCAGGAAATATGAGAAGGAAAAAATGAAGGGCTGGGGAAAGAAAACATCAGCATTTCCAAACGTGAAAGTTTCTAAC
This sequence comes from Peromyscus eremicus, assembly GCF_949786415.1. Taxonomy (NCBI): domain Eukaryota; kingdom Metazoa; phylum Chordata; class Mammalia; order Rodentia; family Cricetidae; genus Peromyscus; species Peromyscus eremicus. The sequence continues at coordinate 41,104,488 of NC_081432.1, read as the reverse complement.
AATGCTAATAAAGCCACAATATAGAGGCTTTGCTTTGTGCCAGATATATAGAAACAAACCTGTAGCTCGGAGTTTTTTATCTACTTGATTAGTGTAGTTTTCTTTCATAAGGTTTTGTTGTGTTTGCAATGTTTCCTGGACTTCTGCATAAGAAACACTGCAAATGAAGTTTAAAATGTCTGTACACAGCTAATCACAACTAACTCAGAACCTGAATCTTTATTTTAGTATAGTGTTACACATATTAGACATCAGCGGAGTTGTGGCAACAGAGAAAGAGGTAAAACTTTAAAAATTAAAGAGCCCTGATGCACTGAGAGACACTCTGCGTGGAAGTGTGAGAACAGTTCTACAGAAAACAGGTGTGACAGGAAAGTACATTGTCCAACATGTGGTGAATCCTTGGAGAGAAGCTGACAATTGACCTGAATCCTAGGAGAAGGGTGAAAACATTCTTAGGGATCATGCTCTGTGCTAAGGAATTGTCACTCAGTCTGAGAACTAGAAAAAGGAAGGTATGAAAATACATGACCACAAGTCAGTTCAAACATGCTGCCACAGAAGACAGGCAATTAGAATTTTGATTTCTCCTATTTGAAAAAAAAATCTTCATATTTCTAATGTTTGGCAGTAAACATGTTTCATGATACTTTTACTCATGAAACGGAAGGCTTGCCTGGTATCTGTCACATGCTGTTTCTGTGATAAATATAGCCTCATATTTTGTCCAAACATAATCATTTTTATCAATGTATGCATTCCCTCCTCAAACTCTGTTATGTATATTTAACTTCCAAAGTGTGGTGTGTGGAAATAGCTCTTGAAACAGAAACAAGGGGTTTGAGAACACTATGTAGTTTAGGAGAGAATACATTTGTGATTTGAATGGAAAAGAATATGAATCACAGTTACCCCACAGCTGCAGCATATCAGTGCTTACAGCCTTAGAGTTACCTACTGTCTTAATTGGGGTTTGATGTAGACACCATGACCACGATAACTCTTATAAAGAAAGCATTTAGTTGCAGTGGTTCTCTTCAGAGGTTCATTCCATTATCATCATGACGGGGAGCATGGCAGCGTGCAGTCGGATGTAGTGCTGGAGTAGCTGAAAGTCCTACATCTTGCAGAAAACAGGAAGTCAACTGAGACACTGGGTGGTATCCTGAGCATAGGAAATCTCAAAGCCTGCCCCCACGGTGACACACATCCTCCAACAAGGCCAAACCCATTCCAAGAAAGCCACACTTCCTAATAGTGCCACTCCTTATGATTTTATGGGGGCCAATTACATTCAACATACCACACCTACTCTATTTAAATAAATAGAAATCATACCAGTGTTTACAGCACTGAAATCCTATTGACACGCATGAATTATGACTCAAACAAAAATATGTGAATGCAATTTAAGTTGAGTCCACTCCAAACAAGGATTCAGTAATGTCTATGAGTTTGTACCAATGGCATGTAATGGTTCATTTAACAATGTCATGTGCCAGGGAACCTAATTAATCAGGCAGTTGATAGTCTTATTTCTAGAAAATAATTGCTTCATTCTAATGATAGCTTTACACAACTAAACAGAAGATTAATGCCCTAATTATAAATTTTTCACCCTTCAGTTATGCAATAAAGGGTCAAAACAAGCGAAAGATAATAAACTAAATTGAGAATAAATGATACAATAGTGCCTATAATAGGAGTTTACTTGTAGAAATGTTTGAATAGTGTTAGATCCCCAAATAGTGACTTGCAGAAGTGCATTTCTCTGTTGCTTGCTGTGCAGCGCCCTGAAAGCACCCATTTTATGTCAAGGAGATCATTGCCAGGCTGATAATAATTCTACACTGCATGCCTTATATAGATCATCTATCTTGATCTTTAATCTATGAGCAGAACAAATATGTCACTTACCTCATGAATAATCAGCCTATATTTCATCCTATGAACACTGATTACCACCAAGTGAAACTTAGGGAGGCATATATAGCTTTTTAATGTTTCAGAATATTTCAAAATGAAATCCTCCTTGGCATGTCACCCTTTATGAATATTAAAAAGTGAAGCCATGTGGCTATGCCTTCATTGGTGGGAGAATCGCCAATTATTGAAAGCAGTTGAACACCTGATATGTAGTAGACACTTAACGGAGTTATCACAAGTTATGTCCTTACTACTTGAGGGCTATAAATTATTACCCATCAAAGTGTGGACACTGGAGTACAGAGGGATTAAATGATTGCTCCCAAATGGCATTTACATAAAAGATCACCTCTCAACTTCTACATTGAAATATTCTGTCTCATGCCAGTGGGTTAAACTAATAAAATGATATTTTTTTAAAATGTTGATTTCCTACACATAAGTCAGACAATGACGCCTTCACTGTTTGCCACCCTTGAGACTGAACTCTTTGCCCTCACAGTTGAGTAATCATTTAGTGGGAGATTCCCATCTCATGTTCTCTATACAATGAAAGAGAGAAACAACTAGAGTAGTCTCTTGTCATCTGTATCACTATCTTTCTTAAGTCACGTGGTGTCTTTGCTTGCTGCTGCGATTAAGTCTAGACTCTTGACCATCAAACAAGGAAAAATTCTTAAAGATCTGCCCCTGTTTCTTGCTCTGGACTGAACACGGATGGCTACTCCAAGTACCACCTCCCTGGATACTTCGAAGCAGCAGCAGTTGCCACCCTTTCTCTTGTCTGAATTTTGGCTAATATTTTTCTTGTGGCTCCCTTGTTCCTTCTGACCTGGGCAATGCCTACTAACTTTGAGGTATTAGTATTATTCGTATTATTGTTTTAGTATTCAGCAAGTGAGAAACATAAGGAAAGAATATTTCATACTTGCTTAATTGGTTTTCTGCTACACTGCTATTCCCACCAGGATATTTTATTTCTTCGATTTGATTTTTATTATGATATTTTACAAAATAGACAAGATTTATTTATCTATATGTAGCTGCCAGGCTTTTGTTTTGCTATTATTGTGACTCTATGGTCATTATGTCATTACTTTGCACAGCTGGGGATAATGAACATGAAAGAATACTGTGGGAGATGAGTGAGGAGGGACACATACTGATGGTTTCTGAGGGAAAATACAAAGAATAGACTCATGGAATCATCGCTTAAACCCTACTAGCAAATAGGTTTTGAAATAGGTATAGGTTTACACAATTTAATGCTGTGTTGGAGAATTTCATTTTTATTACTAGAAATAACAGATTACTCTGATTAGAGAACACTCAGGAATAGTCATCAGAATCAGGAGGTTAACACAAAAATGATAAGATGTTTGGTACAGAGTCTCCCCTTTCTCCGTGCCAGTAATGATCCATTAACATTCCAAATGCTACTGAATGATACATAGACCCTGTGTGTTGTACTCATTAACCTGAACAGTAAATCTTTATGGCTTTGTAAACAGGGATTTTCACAGAGCTGATGAAATTTAACAGAAGGAATTGAGCATCTATAAATGAAAATGGAAGTAAAGGAAAATCCAATTGGTAACTTGAGGCTGGGTGCTAGGCTGAAAATTCACCTGTGTTTGACATTTTTGTTCCACATATTTCTGTCAATACAAACAATCAAGACTGCAGAGTAGATGCAGGAAAACAGTTGAGAATTGTCTTCTTAAATGCTAAGTGTAGTTGCATCAATATTATATGTCTGTACATGTAATTTTCAGATTATTGCATTATTTTCAACATGCTAATTTGAATAACTATTACAATCACTTTTCTATTTGTAAATATAAAAAGACTATGTTGGATTCCAGATATATATATATATATATATATATATATATATATATATATATATATGTTTTTGAGACAGGGTTTCTCTGTGTAGCTTTGGAGCCTGTCCTGGAACTCACTCTGTAGCCCCCAGGCTGGCCTCGAACTCACAGAGATCCATCCACCTGCCTCTGCCTCTCGAGTGCTGGGATTAAAGGTGTACGCCACCACTGCCAGCATATGTATGTATTTTTAAAGTGACCTTAAGCATAACATAATATTATGTTCGTTGTTTTGTTTCATTACTTCAGAAAACTACTGTATTATTATGTTTCCTTTATCCCGTTGTTTTGTCATGTTGAAGTCAGAGGACCTGTGAATTCTGCATAAATGCAACTTGGTTACTCAATTCTCAACTGATTATTATTCTATCTCAGATTTTATAAAATATAGGGAGAAAGATTTCTCAACACAGCTATTATTACAGAAGTGCTAATTAAAATTAGAACATTCTTTGTGATTTAGAGCTTAATTACTGTTGTAGCCATAAAAGCCATATTTTTTCTCAGAGCTGGCACATATACAAAATCTGAATTTTTCTTATCATTTACTCAAACAGTATCTAGCTAGTAGCTTTTATATTTAAATAACTTCAACATTAGTAAATATTTGAAAAATAAATGGAGAATAATTGGAGTTTAAGGGACAAGAACCTTATCAGAGTAATTTGTTATAAATTTTAACTAGAATCATTTACATCAAAAAGGACATGAATAGCCGAGCGGTGGTGGCGCACGCCTTTAATCCCAGCACTTGGGAGGCAGAGGCAGGCGGATCTCTGTGAGTTCGAGGCCAGCCTGGTCTACAAAGTGAGTTCCAGGAAAGGCGCAAAGCTACACAGAGAAACCCTGTCTCAAAAAAACAAAAAAGAAAAAAAAAAAAAGAACATGAATGATTTGGTTTTTTTTGTGTGTTTTTGTTCCATTGTTATCAACACAAGCAGATGTCTTTTCTATATCTCATCTCTTGCAGAAAAACATGCTTCTATATTCTTGATACTGAAATACAATGCTCTCTTCCTTACTTCTTTTTATTATATCATTTATTCATCCATTCAACAAATATTGCCAAATACCTGTTAACCATCATGAGATTTCTTTTATTGTCAATTTTTACTATGTGTGGTATGGGTTAAAATTCCATAGCAAAGATGTCCCACAGTTGAGTGGGTGGCACAGAGAAAATCTTGTCGTTTTCCTACATAATTGACAGGTGATGATGGGTGCACTCTACTCTACCTCTCTATTCAAGGACTCAGGCTGGTGGGAGGCTGTCACTAACATGAGCTGCCCAAAGTGGAATTAGTCACTGATATTTCCACAGCCAGTATCATGAAAATTCATCGGAAGTAGAGGAAAGGGAATTTACGTTCACAAAAACTGCAATGAATTTGTAGTATCACTCTGCATGTGGCCGCAGTCATATAAGGCACTAGGAAACATTGAGCCACTCAGTTTCTTAGGAAGGAAAGGACTGACCATTTCAGAGGCAATAACAAGACCTATTCTATCATTAGATCCTTGAGTCACCAAATGTGACTTTTCTTCTTTGTGTTGTGAGAGAAATACCTACCTTCTCCAGAACATCCCAGCTTATAATTACTGAAACTAGCTTAAAATCCAGGATCTCTAAGAGGTATAGATCTCCATGATCACTTAGGTTTTGATGTGGTTCTACAAGGTCTAATACCTTGTAAAATGATCAGCACACAGAGCTTTCTACCTCTCCCCATACAAAAGACCCAGTGTAAAGGAGTCAGAAAGGAACAGAGTAACTGTTCTAAAAACTATGATCCTGAAAACAGAAGGAGGCAGGGAGACTCAGTGGAAATAACAGCTATGAAATCCAGCCAAGTGGAGGTGAAAGTGATAAACTAAGTTCTGATTTGTGTATCTGGCAACTCTGATTTTCTTTTCTGGGAGTCATGCCAACTTCCCTGGAAGGTTCCTCTGCATCCTCCTGGTGAATGGATGTGTTCATGTGCATATCTGAAGGGAATATAGTAGTATTTGCCCTTTTTGGAGGTTTTTCAATTTGTATAGTGTATCCTTCCTGCTGGTGAATGGTCAAGAGGTGCAAGGGATGTTCTGGGAATCATCAATGTTGAAGAACCCAATGGAAAAGTGTGAGGATGTCTTAAAGGAACATTAATTATCTCTTGCTGAAATATAGAAAACTTTTCTTCTCAATAAAGCCTACATTTCCAAACCCTTCATCAATTTAAATTCTAGAACTAACACAAACCAGCTAGAGACAACCTCTTTCAGCAAAGTGTTCTTCACCCTCATTCCTTCATTTTTTTTTCTCAAACAGTATTAAACACATTCATTCTTCTTAACAAACTGTGAGATAAGCAACAGTGTAGAGCAAAGTTTCTTCTCATGGTAAGTCTGAAGCTGAGGTGCTGCCCATGGTATAGTCTGTGACTCCCCAGGCTTTGCATAGTTTATGCTGTGTCATCACTAAGAACGTTCAGGAACACAAATCCAAGAAAAAGAGATTGTTCTTAAGTTTGAAATGACCTTGGTTTCCACATTACATCTGCACACATCTTGGGTTTCTTCAATTTGCCACAAAAGTACGTACAGATGGAAGGGTGTCTGGTCATATTCATTGCTTACAGAACTTTTTGTCAAAGAAAGGCCCTTCTTATGGAAATAATACTGAGTAAACATAGACATGGACCCTACAAAGTCCATTATGACAGTGAGCCATCATTTTCCTATGGTACTCCATTATGTCATTTATAATCTGAAAGTGACAATTCCTTCTTGGTGTGATTATGTCTTTCATGAGAGACAATAATTATATTTTCTTTGTCATAGTCTTTCTCATGACTGCTCCTTCTTGTTCTCCTTTGTCTTCATCAATGCAAATCTTGATGACAATTCAATGATATAATTCAGTAATGGCACCAGATAGTGTTCAGCAATACTGTCTTGATAGAGTATACTCCAGGAAACAGAAGCAAATATTTACTCAACAAAAAGCTGCTACCAATGTCAACATCTTTCCCTTTAAGTGTTGATCATTAAATAATTTTCTTATGTTTGCCACATTGTGAGTCTCAGAAAGTTAATCAATGACTGTCAGGAATTTGCTGAATCTACATAAGGACCTTGGATTGGTTTGTATCGTTTATTTTTTAATGTTTATTTTTAGCATATGTAGGTGTGGGGGGGGTATGTATAGATGAATGCAGGTGTCCACAGAATCCAGAAGAGAATGTCAGATCACCTGGAGCTCTAGTTAGAAGTGGTTATCAGTCACCTGACTTAGATGCTGAGAGCCTAACTCATGACCTTCTGCAAGGCCACACTGGCTCTGAACTGTGGAGTCGTTGCTCCAGCCCAGGGTTGCATCATTTCTATTAACATATATATGTGAAAGAAGATACAAATGTCCAGCTACCAATCAATGCCATTAACCTTCTCTGATGCAAAGATGAATCTATCATTCAGCATTTTAAATAGTTTTTTATGATTTTTTAATTTTATGTGAATATTGAAAGCAATAAAGGCAGGGCTAAGAACTCTTTTTTTCAGCATCTTTCACTAAAATTAAAGTTGGGTCACTATAAATTGTATCCTGGGAAAACAAATGTAACCTTTCTGTTTCTTGTTTTATTTCTAAAGCATAGACTTAAATTTTTCTTCTTGTGTTACTACTTTTAATGAAATCTTAAATGCTTGATCTATTGATACCTAGAGGAAACTCTTGAAGAATAAGAACAATATTCACAAAACACATCACTTTAGCCCCCTCTGTATTTTCTTTCAACCTATACCCATATTCAGATCTTATCTGATTTGCTGTTTGGTATGAAATCACTTTCTTGTCACAATGCATGGAGCTCATTGATAGAATGCTTATTTAATAGGTTCAATCTCTAATGTTGTCAATAAAAGAAATTCATAATACTAAGATATTTAATTAATTAATATTCAAATGGATGATAATGGATTATAGCTAATTTAAGCCAGGCAACTTTTAAGGCAAAATATGATGTTATTATAAGTGTGTATAGAGCCTTTCGTAACAGTAATAATGTAAGAATTATCAAAATGGTAACTTTTCTACTTTGGGCATATTATTCTTAAAGTGTCCAAATTGAATGCAGCCACTCATTGACATGCTGTTTACCCTCATATAGATAATCAACCCTTGTATGACATAAATCTTGAGAAGCTGTCATATGGCACACACTGCTACAGAAAATCAGTCTAGGACAGTAGTAGAGAGTCAATAAGGGAGGACAAAATACTCAAACCTGGAAGCCTAAGCACAAGTAGGAAACAGCTGCTGAGTAAATGAACAGATGTGCATTTGAGTTTACATGATAATGTGCCATGATTGGCAAGTGCCGAAAGGAACCAGCAGGGGACACACCCTGAGTGCTAGTCAGAAGAAGGATCAGGAGAACCTCTTGTGAGTGACATAAGTTAAAGAGGGGAAGAATGGGGACAGCTGAGCACTGAGGAAAAGCATTTTTCAGCTAATAGGTCAGCAGATAGAAAGACAATGGGACAATAGCATGTCTTCCGTGATCAGAGAACATTCTGTAGCATTGGTGTGCCTTGAATTGAGTCAGGAAGGGGGAAATTGGCATAGTGGGGCCTGAAATAACAGATTTTTATAAAAGTTTTCTTTTTCTTTTGTAAAGGACATTAGGAAGACATCTAAGGGCTTTGAGTAGAGAACTCAGACAGTTTAACATATCTGTAACAATGACTGCTATGTAGAAAATAGAAAGACAAAAAATAGGGCAAAAAAAAAGCAGTAAGCAGGATGTTGAATCATTTGAGAGAGAAATGGAGAACTCTTTCACTACAGCTGCAGCTGGGAAAATGTTGGGACATGTTCAGGTTCTATACTTATTTGCAAGTAGAAATTAAAGAACTTGCTGTTGGGATTAAATGTTACATATGAGATAAAAAAGAGAAGCCCACAGATTGTTATTTGAGTGACACTAAAATGTTTCCGATGATAATGATGGAAGAGTGTAAAAGGAACAAGTATGAGGTGGGAAGAAAATCATTTTCATTTTTGAATTTGGAAAAGTTCGCTTTGACAAGCAAATAGAAATGTACACTAGGCTATCACATACTTGAGAGCAGAAGGGAGGTGCCAATGGTAGAGATATCATTGAGAAGCCATAAGAAGAGAGTGGGTGTTTAACCACAGACACAGATGAGGTTGGTTTTGGAGTTAGGACAGAAAGAGAAAATTTCTAGTAAGTGAGAGTAGGTGGTTGGTCCATGGGAAGTTTACTAATAGAGAAAAATGAAGAAATGAATTAGAAATATCTCAAAGCAAGAGGAGTATTTAAAGGAGCATAAAATGGCCATTGGTGTCACATGACATTAGAGGAAAATTACAATGAATTCTTATTATATTTGAACATGTCAGAATCTGTACAAGAATTCTTTCAGTGGATCCACAGATATAGCAGCCTGATGTCATCAAAAGAAAGCAAGGGATTGTGGGTGGAAAGAATGAGTACTGCCTTCCCTTCAGGAAGTGTTGTTGTGGAAGCTCACATAGAGGGGGCTAGTCACTGCGAAGGACGGATGCTAATTGGAATGAGGTCTGTAAGAGGGAAGCAGTGATGCTGTAGGACCAAGTAAGAAACAACTGTGAGTGTGTGGGGGGGGACTCTGTGATCCTTTGAAAAGAAACAGAACACAAATGCCGCTTTCATAGCTGTTCAATGTGGAAATACTGAGTGGAAATAAATAGCTTAAATATTTAACAAGTCTATAGACTAGAAAAGATGTATATTTTTAATGTCGCCAGTAGTAAAGGACACATATCAGATCATCAATTTGTATGGCAATATTTTCTTCAAAATAAACTCTATATCCTTCTTATCAACTTTTGAAGTCTTAGACTTGTGTTTGAGGGGAAATTTAATTTATTAAATAGGAAGATGGAGAGGAAGACCAACTAAAACAGCATCAAAATATATAATAGATAGGTAGATGATAGATAGATGATTGATAGATCGATGATGATGATGATGATGAAGATAGATAGATAGATAGATAGATAGATAGATAGATAGATAGATAGATAGATAGATATGATATGATAAATAGGCAGACAGGTAGATAGGTGATAGATATGATCAGAGCACTTCTAGTTAATAGCCTTTATTTTTCTCACTGAGTATTTTTTTTAGGATGGTGTTTCATGGCTGGAGGTTACCAGGATATTACCTTAGCACATGTTTGACTTTGAATTTCTTGTGAAGTTCTAGTTTTGATTCTTCTGCTTACAGAATCATTGATTCCTGTCTAAATCTGTTGCAGTGTGCCTGAATACTATGACTACGGTCATGGAGTAAATGAGGATGCCTACGACAGCTATGGTAAGACCTTTTCCTTACTATGGTTATGAGATCAGAACTACCATCTGTCACTGACAACTCAGAAATTACTTCTACATCCACCTCCCGGCCCCATTTTCACAGAAGTACTGGCTACATTGATTTATGTAATTTCACAGTAAGATTTGACTTACAGAACCAGTGCAGAAAATTGGACAGATCAATTTTGATCAAAATTTCAAGAGAAATTAATCACAATCATAGATCATTTCTGCAGCATTGGTGAGCAGTCAGTAGTGCTGCCATGTTTCAGCATGCCCATTACTCAAGTCTTTGATGTAACCTCAACGTTGTGTCTTTCCTTTTGTCACAAAGATATCAGTAAAATCTACATTTAAAATAGTTTTAGACTTATAAGTGCAGATACTTTTTATTATATAATAATCTTCAAATTATTTCTCTATCTATATATCTCTTAAATCCCAAATAACATTTGTCTTGTGAGCATTAGTATTTGATAAAAATATTAGTCCGTAAAGTTGATTTCGAAGTGCATTAATGAAAATCAAGAAAATCACTATAAATTAACCATAATTCTATTTAAACATTTTCTGAGTGCCTGTGATCTATTTACACAATACAACATTTTGATGGGTCTGGTTCTATAAAATGTTCAGTTAGCAGGTTTGCCTTGAAAATGACATTTAGACATTTACATTCTTGGATTTTCATTAAATTTATACCAAGGCCCCCTCTTCCTCTGATGGAGAATAAAAAAGACAATGAAGTAATCTAGGTGTTTGGAGCTCCATGTCATGAAAGTGTAGTGCTATGTCAGTGTGGAGGAAGAAAGAACAAATGTTGTGGGACGGGGGAGAAGAAGGTGCAGAAGACCAGATCAGGGAAGGAAAGTGCAGATGGTCAGGTGGGGAGGACATCACAGATGGTCATGTGGGGAGGATATCACAGATGGTCATGTGGGGAGGACAGCACAGATGGTCATGAGAGAAGACAGCACAGATGGTCATGTGGGAGGACAGCACAGATGGTCATGTGGGGAGGACAGCACAGATGGTCAGGTGGGGGCAGAAAGAATAAAGATTACAAGGAAGAATGGAGTCATCCTTAGAAACAGACATTACTTAGTAACACCATAGCACACTAGCAAGAGATAGGATCCCAGCATATGATAGGATCTCCAACATCATCCTCTAGAGAACATTCTCACACATTACCTGCATTTTGAAGATGAGGAACTAAGGCTGTAGCATTAAGTGTCTTGTCCTCAGTGGAATAATTAACATGAAACAGAACTCCAAAGTGTCTGGTTGACATTTCCCCCCAAAGATGGGAGTAGTGATTATTGGGGGAAGAATAGGATCTGGCACTTTCAATCTTGGTAGGGTCACCACTGCTCAGCTAGGTTGAGGTACAGGGCTAAACACACATGGCATCCACAGTTCCTTAGGTTCAACAAGAAAATAGCTGTCCTATCCATTTCCAAGCCTATTCCTACTTGTACAGGAATCAAGCCATGTGCCTTGTCCAGTTAGTGACTAAAGATGATACATGAATAAGATATAAACATAGTTTTTCTGCTTTCATCAGCGAGGATGCTGAGGTGTAGCTTTCATTGGTCATCCTGAATCCAGGATCATCTAACAACCAGCCACCTCCACCATTTCCCTCATCTTTATCCCAATGAGATCAAAGTCATGTACCTGAGGTGCATCAGACTGTCTTAGTTATGGTTTCTATTGCTGTAAAGAGACACCATGACCATGACAACTCTTATAAAGGAAAAACTTTTAATTGGGTCTGGCTTACACTTTCAGAGGTTTAGTCCATTATCATCTTGGGGGGGAAGCATGGCAGTTGGGAGTATGGCAGCATGCAGGCAATCATGCTGCTGGAGAATTAGGCATCTTGATCTAAAGGCAACAGGAAGTAAACTGCAACACTTGGTGTGTCTTGATCATATATGAGACCTCAAAGCCCACCTTCACAGTGAAACACTTCCTCCAGCAAGGCCACATCCACTCCAGCAAAGCCATACCTCCTAATAGTGCCACTCCCTGTGGAGGCCATTTTCTTTCAAACTACCACACAGAGGCAAGGTCAGTGCTTTATCTGCCTTGGTCTCTGTGGCAGTTTGAATGAGAATGTCTCCCATAGGTTCACATGCTTGAGTACTTGTTCCCTAATTAATGAAACTCTTTGGGAAGGGTTAGGAGGTAGGGCCTTGTTGGAGAAAGTGTGTCACTGGGGGCAGGTTTTGAGGTTTCATAAGACTCATGCTAGTCCCAGTGTGATCTCTTCTTCTATTTGCTCATCAATATGGAGTTCTCAGCTATTCCTGCTTCCATGCCTTTGTTCCTCTATCATGGACTCTAACCCTCTGAAATCATAAACCCACATTAAACACTTTCTTGTAAGTTGCCTCTGCTGTGGTTTCTTATCACAGCAATAGAGAAGTAACTATGACAACCTCCAAGATCCATCTCCCAGGTCTGCCCCCAAAAATGTCAGTGATAACCTTGCCAAGGCAATTGGTGATTAGAAAGGTCTGAGACTGATGGTCAAACTGACCATTTAGAACAGACCCAGGCTAAGTATGTACCTTCTGCCTTCATCCTGGTCAGCAAGCCTTCATGGAGCCACCAAGAAGCAGGAAGCAGCAGAAAAACATTAAAAACCATGGGAATACCACTTTGATGAGATTGTCAACATTGTCATATGTGACATATGTGGGGCTGGTCTTACCCAGAGAACTCTCCAGAACTATTAAGGAGATCCTGGGTACTATACAATATGTACACAGCAATGTGGATGGATGCCACCCTCATGACATCATCAATGACATCAGCGGTAGTGCTGTCAAAGCTCAGCTAATGTAAGAGCAACATGAGAGTATTTCAACAAATGATCATCTGATGAAGAAAAGATACAAACTTAGCTTTTTATAAATTTATTCTTCTTTTTTGCACATAGGCGTTGGTAGGTGCTAGCTTTATGATGGTGTACAAAGTAGATATTATTTTTCTATGGCTCCTGTTGTTTCCTGTTCAGTAATAGATGGCTGTATACATATTATACCAGATTATAATCTTTATGAGTTTAGAACCCAGAATTCAGATACCAAGTGTTCTGAATTGGTATAGATCTGTACGAAGTTGGAGAATATTATTCATTTAAAAATGCTTATTAAGTGGCTATGAAATGTAAGTGTTGCTCTCAGTGGTGGGAATACTACAGACGAAAATCTCCTGGAGCTTCTTTTCTAATGAGGAGGTATATTATTATTCATGAAACATCTTGAGATTTTCATTGCAATCGTTATTTTTCACATTTGGTATGTTGGTGTGGGGAAAATAGCTGCCATCTTTCCTTAAGGAATTATATGCAGTGGAATCAGTGCTGCATTTGGTGATGTGCAGCAGGATGGTTTGTGAAGGGATGAAAAAATTCAGTCCTAAGAGAAAAAAACTTCAATCAGGGAATGAACCAACAAAATGAATAGACAGTTCTCAGAAGAAAAAAAATAGAAATAGCAACAAACACAAGAAAAATGTAATCAACATATTTAGCCATCAGAAAGATAAAAATTGAAAATACTTTAAAATTTCCTCCCACCCCTGTCAGAAGGGATAACCTCAAGAAAAAAAACTGACAACAAATGCTAATGAGGATATGGGGTAAGAAGATCCTTTATTTGCTGCTGGTAGTAACATAAACTCCTTTAGCCACTATTAAAATAGCAAAGAGGATTCTCAGAAAACTGCAAATAGAATAGCTCAGTTTATATCATCCTGAAGTATATATCCAGAGGGCTCTAAGTCCTATCATAGAAACACTTGGACATCGATGTTATTGCTACCAGACTCACTACAGCTAAGAACATCAACAGAAAAAGGAGAACATGGCAAATATACACAGTAAAATATTGAGCTGGATAGGAAAATGAAATCATAACATTTGCAGGAAATAGGTGGAACTGGAGATCTTTATATGAAGTGAAATAAGCTAAACTCAGAAAGACAAACAACACATATTTCCGTGTGTGTGTGTGTGTGTGTGTGTGTGTGTGTGTGTGTGTGTGTGTGTGCATGCATGTGGTAACTGAATATTTACTGATTTACTCCCTAATTTTAAGAATGCAACGTTTTGTTACATTGCCCAGGTTAGTTTCAAACTATGGATTCAAGTGCTTCTCCGCAGTTAAACTCCCAAGTATCTGGGACTCCAAGTCTGGACCTCTATTTTATACAGTTTATTTTGTGTATCATGAGATGAAAAGAATTTTTGTCTCTTTGGGGTTCATATTTCATTGTTGAAGTAAGAAATATAAATTATATATTTGTAGGTAACATTAAATATTGAATGCTTTCCTTGCAACACTATAATACTAAATTTAAATATAACTAAATATTTAAATGTATTGATTATAAAGATCATTTAATATTTAGAATGTTATCAGATCCATTTTTATTAAACTAATATTTATTACATTTTTAGAATGTATTTATTTTTAGAGAATGAATATTTGATTGGTAAGAATTTAAAATCAGTTTCTGCACATCTAAAATATTTTCTAATTAAATCAGAATTACTAAAATTATTTTGGATATGTCTGAATAGCTCATAATTCAATGGGGAAGTATTTTAATTACAGGCCAAGCACCAGCTTACCCAAGCAAGACTTCACATGAGAAACACCCTCTTCATTCTCTCTGAGATTGACAGCTATGAATGGACAGCAATATTATCTTCTCAGAGAAAAGAGCTGTTTATTAAAATGTATTTAATGTATGAACCAGAGAGCTAATTATGCATCCATTCGTTAGTGGCATTTTAAGTGACAGCTGTGTGGAACCAAGGAGGATAATATTAATACACTATCTTGAAATGAATGGAAGCAAAAAGAAATTGGGGGCTGTATTTCAATCCAGGGCACCGGAGTGCGGCACTTCAAGTAGATTGCAGAACACGAACATCCTCATTTTTCGTTGAGGAGCTAGATGATTATTATCCCAGTGTGAAAATAAGCCTGCATTGATTAATCTGTGAAAACAGCTAAAGAAAATGAAGCCAACTGGCATTCATGCCAGCCCTGGGATTGAAGAACAAAAGCCTGCTATATTTAACAGTAAATAGAGATTCACATTTGAGAAATTGATTTTACAAAAGATGAGTTTTCTAAAATTGCCATGAATATAAAAGTCATTGGAAATAAAATACATGCAAACAGTTTGTCCTAGAATTTAATATTGAAATTTTTTTGTATTCCTGAGAATAATATCACACAGTGCAGCAAGCTTTCTCTGGGCTGCCAACCAGCTCCCAAATCACGACACAAAGACTTATTATTAGTTATGAATGCCCTTTCTTAGCTTATGCTTGTCCCACCAGCTCTTATAATTTAATTTAACCTGTTTCTCTTCATCTACCTTTTACCTCAGGGCTTTTTACCTTTCTTGCATTCTGTATGTCCTACTTTTCCTGTTTCTTCTATGTCTGGCTGGCTGGTGGCTGCCTGCCTGCCTGGCCCCCCACTTCTCCCTCTTTTTCTCCCTAGTTCTCTGTTCTCTCTTGAGCCGAGATTCCTCCTCCTACTTCTCTCTGCCAACGGCCCTGCCTATCCCTCTACCGCCAGCTCTTGGCCATTCGGCTTTTTATTAAACTAATCAGGTGCCTTAGGCAGGCAAAGCAACACATCTTTTCATGGTTAGGGTAATATTCCATAACATTAACAAATGTAACACATCTTTACCTAGTTAAAGTAATATTCCACAACAACACAGAGTTATTTCATCTTAATGTAAAATTTTGAACTTTATTTCTTTTAACTGAAAGACAGCCTACGGGAATTGTGTTCAAAAAGTATCTTAAAAATTCCTTTGTAGCTGGGCTGCAGTGGCACATGCCTTTAATCCCAGCACTTGGGAGGCAAAGCCAGGCAGATCTCTGTGAGTTCGAGGCCTGCCTCATATACAGAGCGAGATCCAGGACAGGTACCAAAGCTACACAGAGAAACCCTGCCTTGAAACCTCCCCCTACAAAAAAATTCCTTTGTAATTTAAGAATAAACTAATTTTCCCTTATGCTATTTCAGAGATGGCAATTAAATGACATCTAATACAATGAGTTCTGATAATACATAAATATCATCTTTCCTAGAGGCAGCATAATTTGAACAAGTGCAAGGGGTGGGAAGATGGCTCAGTGAGTTAATGTCCTGACACACCAGCCTGTCAACCTGAGTTGGGAGCCTCAGAACTCAAGTGAAAGCTGGACACTGTAGCAGTCACACCGTTGCCTATAATCTCAGTGTCTCTTCTCCAGGAGTGTGGGAAGCAGCCTCAGGAGACTCTCCAGAATCTAACAGCCTGGTTTACTGAAGAGAACCTACCTCAAACAAGCTGAAAGACAAAGGCTAACACATAAAGGCTGATCTCAGTTCTCCATAGGTTGTGTACCCAGAAATAAGTACACACACACACACACACACACACACACACACACACACACACATCATAGACTCACTACTTCATTGCCTAGTTGGTATTTTTTACATTAGATATATTTAAGATTTCAATTTTGTTTTGAACTATCTACTCTTAATTAAATAGTTTAAGGCAAGCTGGGAACCTGCATCTGCCTATGTTAGAGATTGTAAATTCAATTACACTGGTAAGCTTGGGGAAAAAAAAGGAAAGACTAGTTTTCACTTTTGATCAGCTATGTCAAAAATCTTTTGAGACAAGGACATGTGTTAAGGATGATTTAAAAGCTTGTTGGACACCATGAGCTAGTTTGGGGGTACACAATGAGATAGTACTATTCTGTGGATGATTAAGAATAGGGTGCAAGAGTGGCATTATATCTCCAAAGCAATCAACAGAGGAACATGGAAGCACAGTCTTTTAGAGCAGATCCTGGAGCTTAAAGCCTGGTTTTTGTTTCTTTCTTTCTTTGTTTACTAATGGCCATGCTGAGTGTCTTTCTGGGACCAAACACTGTATAATAATAGAAAAGAGATGTAAAGGAAGCCGGTAGATAGAAGTTGAGTTTCTTATCAATGAAGCAATGTAATCATGCCCACCTTCTTCACAGAAGTTGAGTTTCTCATCAATGAAGCAATGTAATCATGCCTACCTTCTTCATTGAACTAAAGGGGAAGAATTGTAATTTAGTACTTGATATTACCAATTGATTCTTCCATGTGTTATTTCTCATACAGTCCTCTTGTATTTTCCAAGTCTGTGGATGAATTCCTTATCTTTTGATGAATTCTAGACCGACAATAAAGTACAGTTTAGATTCAAGTGAGACAAGATTCTAAATTGCATTCAGTTGTCACTCACCATTTTGTTTTCTACCTTCCATAGTGCTAACTCTTTCTTCAGCTGGCTTCTTTGTCTCCTCTTTTATTGAGATGAGATCTGAACTCTACAATGAGAAGATGTTTAATTAAAATATTGAGGTCCTCTGTTGTACAGGGGTGAGTCACAATAGACTCATTGTCACTGGCATAGAAATTTTGAGCTATGTAGCAATTTCAGGCAAATCTGAACTACAAGGTAAGATCCTTCCTTAAAAACATTACACCATACCAAAGTAAAACAACAAAGGCAGAAAGCTGTTTCTTCTCTCAGCTATACCCACTGATCTATACTACTCATAGATTAAAGGTAGACAATAGTAATCCTTTCCTCATAGGAAAATTGTGAAGCTTGCTGATGATCTATACTATAAGAAATTGGCATCATAATGAGTTACAAAACCAGTAAAACCTTTAAGCTTATCATATCCTTTAGGAACAGTTTGAAAACAACTAGTAAGTATGTATTTGAAAGGCGCTTTTCTATGAAGTGGCTCAGAACCAGGATAAGTCTTACTCAGCCACATAGCCATGTGACTCTTGTGAGCTGCATTCCTGATTCCCTAAGCAGATTTTGACAAGGGCAGTCAGTTTGGGTTCCCTGCTAGGTGAGTATCTTCATCAGCATGAAAACATAAGAAGAAGCAGTTAAAGGTACATTTGAACTTATGTTGACAATCATGGTAGAAGGAATGGAGGCAGAGAGAAAGACTGGAAAAGGCCAATGGAAGGATTTATCTTTCCAGGGTGTACCCTCTCTGACTTACTTCCTAGAGTTCATTCAGCTCTGTCTATATTCATGGATTGATCTGGTGATGAAGATAAAGCCCTTATGAGCCAATCAACTCTAGAAGATCATTAGCTTGCAAACACACCTATAACAGTGTGACTTTAGGAGAACACTTCATGTCCAAACTACAACCCTTACTTATGAATTTTGAATACAGATCTGCAGTATGACACAAATGAACAGCATGCGCAGCCATTTTTCACTGTGGGTTTAAAACACCTTTTTTCTCCCTGAGATTCTTATGTG
Organism: Peromyscus eremicus; assembly: GCF_949786415.1. Taxonomy (NCBI): domain Eukaryota; kingdom Metazoa; phylum Chordata; class Mammalia; order Rodentia; family Cricetidae; genus Peromyscus; species Peromyscus eremicus. Next base: position 41,085,933 of record NC_081432.1, on the reverse strand, counting down.
AGTTTCAGAAATGCAAAGCTATATCTAGAATTAAGAAAGCATGAACACATTATCTGAACCATCTTGATAAAAATCTCTATGACATTTTTTTTTAAACTGGTTCAAAATTAATGTACGCTGGATGTGATGTTTTAAATCTACTTCCTGGAGCCCAAATATTAAAACTTTACTTTCCTATGTACTTTAATAACACTAGTCTTTCTCGAACTGGTCTCTCAAGCCTGTGCTTCGTTCATACCCAGAACCTAAATGTTTAAAGTACCCAGAACAAAAGCCCAGGTTTGCAATTTTAAAAATTGTCTAGATTTTTCTTTCCCACCATGAATGCTCCCCAAAGTATCTAGTTTCATTGCAGAAAGGAGAGCAGGTTATGTTCTGCATGTGGCTTTGTGGGCCTGAACCTGCTGAGCAGAGCATTTGAGACGGGAAAAGTGTGGGTCATCTGAGTAACGTTTGTACAAACAAAGAGTAACCTGGATGATTTACATTCCAACCAAAGTAAAATGTTTCTCAAGGACACTGACTCTCGTGTTATTTACATGAACTCTAGGCATTCTGGGAAGCTTGACTACTGAGGTAATATGTTACTCACTCACAAAGATAAAATGAGTAACTTGAAAAAAGAAATATCACATATATACACACAAAAATCAAATTGTTAGCAATGCCTTTGCTTGATTTCTTTTCCACAATTGGCTTAAAAATACCTCCCTTGGGCCGGGTGGTGGTCGTGCACACCTTTAATCCCAGCACTTGGGAGGCAGAGCCAGGTGGATCTCTGTGAGTTTGAGGCCAGTCTGGTCTACAGAGCGAGATTCAAGACAGATACCAAAACTACACAGAGAAACTCTGTCTCGAAAAAGAAAAAAAAATCCCTCCCTGTTCAGTAGCACCATTGATTTCTATGCACCTTCCATTCATGCTGTTCTAATATGGGATTGCCACTATCCAAAGTCCCTTTCCTTATAGGTCTCAAGAACCACTTTAGAATTAAGGCAAGATGATAAAATATAATTAATGTAGGAAAGTCTTTAGAGAAGGAATAACCTGGGATAGGTTCAATTCCACCTGAGTTCCCAGTGAATTTGTAGATTTGCTCAGAACAACTTCCTCGTCTAGATGACTGCAAGTTAGATGTCGATCTAAGTTCAGGTAAAGGATGAAAGTTTGTGGTTCCCTCCTCCCCACTTTTCTCAGGGTTTTCCTAAAAGACTGGCTATAAATGTGCTATAATCTTTGACACGTGTTTTTCTCTAGGTTTGTCCTTGACTGTGTTCATAATCAGAACATAGGATAATGACATGCATCATAAAGGAAAAGGTTGATGATACTGTTATTCATAAATAAATATGAACTCAGTTCATGTTTTATAAATCCTGTGGTAGTCTAGTCATTTCAATGTGGCAGAGAGGTACTTAGCACCCTCTCTGAGAAGTAATTTATTATTCATTTATTTTATAGTCCAGCAATGTTTCTCATACAACAATCCCCTAGATACTTAGAGCACCATGTTTACTCTGTTATTTACAAAAAGACAGACAGTTTAAAGCTTCACTGTGAAGATATTTTTAAGTGACTTTGCAACAGCATCATGGGACTAAAAATAATTGACTATGAATCCAAACCTTGTACTAAATTTGAAAGTATTTTTGAAATCTTAGTGTGTAGTAAATGGACTCCTAAAGGAGCAGCTAAACTCCAAATGGATTTCTAAATTTTATACCTTTATCTTTCTCAAAACCTCCAGCATAATCAACCTTGTGATGCTTCCTCTCACTCTCTAGTTTCTGTTCTTGGCCCCCCGAAGGCTCCATAGTTGACTCAGGTTAGGATGGCCTTGGAGTTCTTAAAATCACATTTATTTTAAAGCAACTCTCATAGATCACAAATATTATAGATGAGGGACGAGACACTGACAACAAAAACTTTGAAAACATAGTCAGCTGTGACTGTGACAATGGGAAACACTGACTGAGCCGGAACTCTTGAGAAGCCAAAGTACTGCACACGCATGTTCTGCTGCTGATTGCACAATGTGGCGAATGTCATAGTAACAGCATCAAACATGAGCATGGTGGGAAAGACACCGAGAAAGGAAACTGGACACAAAAAGAAATTACAATTCTCCAAAACCTGATTCACTGTTATTGTTGGGTTTATGTAGAAAACAGAAGAAAGGTCCCAATTAAGAGACATAAACCCTTGGTTTCATCTGCTAATGGCAAGGAATCTTGGAAAGTCTAACACTTGCATTTGCTAAATAGGAATTCATTTTTTGCTGCTTGCCCAACTTCATAGTTTCAGTTATTGTGAGCTAACAGTATTATTCATTTTCCCAGCTTAGAGCAAGGAGACAAAAGCATTGTGTTCATTCACACAGATGAATACATTTGTATTTGTGTGTGTGTGGAAATGCAATGTTTAAAGAAAATGCAGTGCAAAGTCTTCAGATTCTCAAAGTCACTTCCAGTGGCTTCTCTTCTCCAACAGAGCCACATCTAAGCCTTCTCATAGAGCACCAGCACCTGGTGATCAAGGATTCAAATGCCCAAGACTATGGGGATCATCTCATTTAAACCACCGCAGTCTTAAATAGTGAACACAGAATATTTCAGTCTTGACTATCATTTGTCATAATGATATTTCCATGATCATCTCTGAAACATCTGTTTAAATGCAGTCTTTTTCTAATATTGATATATGTTTGATTGTTTTTATAAAATTGAAGGTCATTATCTTATATTGAAAACTAAAATGTTCTTATCTTTATTTAGAGGCTTTTAAAAGCTAATTGCAAGATGCATCACAGGGCAGAGGGCCTGCATCAGTTGCCCTCACTGAGATTTCTCCAGCTGATATTTTCATTGATTCTACTGGTCTGGTTTTACAAGTGTGTCTTTCTTTCTGGTACTTGCCTTCTCCAATGTCTGCTGTCTGACTCTGAAGGAGTAAATTCTAAGTGATGGACTTAGATATGCTACTTTATGGAATCACATAGATTGTCGAAATAAATCCACCCACAAGCAAAGGGGAGGAAGAAGCGGGTCATTTTCAGGGAAGACAGACAATACAGTCTCTGTTTCCCACAGCTCTCAAATGCTTAGCTGGCTTTTGATGTTTGCTTTTGTTCTGGAGTGGTAGGCTAAGTTCCATGTCACAGAGGACTCTTCCTGGTCTCTTAAGAGCCATTTTATTTTCTGAGTGGCTTATGGAAGAGGGGATATGAGAAATCTGTCTGTACCTACTCACCTACTTCAACTTTCTCTGTCCTGGGCCCTGCTCATCTCCCACTTTGTATAGTGAAGCTTATCATAGATCTCAACTCTGGACCAAATGAGAGATACTGAAAAGATACAACACACAGATCCTGCATTGCAGCGTGTTTCAATTAATTGGTCCACGGGACAAAGAATAGGCATTTGTTTTGTTTTGCTTTGAGTCTTATTTGATTCTCAAGATAATCAGGGGCTAAGAACTACTGGTTTACTATATACACTTTGTTTTAGAAGTTTGTATTGAAAGACTAAATGACCAGATTACATTTATACCCTTCTTGCAATGTTATAGCAAATAACACATAACAAATGATCATTTATCTTAGTACTAAAATGTTCTGTTCTTTGGAAAATACCAGAGAGGTTTAATTCAAATGGCTATCATGTCATATGTACATATCCTTGGTATAGTCTCACTTTCTGAAACAGTAAAGGTTTTTAGCTTGCATTGTTGAGATCATTTTATAATTTTTGTGTTAGTTAACCACTGTTTCTTGAATAATGTTAACTGTAACTGTGAAGTCACATGTATGTCACTATCTTTCTCTTACTCATAGCACCAGAAGAATGGGCCACAACTCGTTCCAGCCTGAAGGCACCTCCACCAAGGTCAGCCAGAGGGGGATACAGGGAACACCCCTATGGTAGATATTGAAGGTCCTCTTCACCTGTGACCTCCTCAGAGACAGTTCATAGCCTCTGGTCTCCACATAAACAGCAACAAGACAAGTAATAGTCCTTTTGTTTGTTTGTTTGTTTTTTCTATTCTAGGGATAAATGCTCATAATTATCCCCACTTATTTCTTGTATTTCCCTCAATACTGTTGACGTGACATTGAAACTAGTATTATTTTACAAAACAGACTGAAAAAAATCATTGGCAAGCATAGTTTATAAACCATTCAGTAGGATGATATTCTCTTGGTTGTTTTTTTTTTTTTAACTGTTGTGTGTAAAACCCCTTACCCCTTTTTGTTTTAGTATCATGTCCTTTTTCTTTTGTAAGAAAGAGCATGAATCTGTTAGCAGATTTTGAGTCTCAACCAACTAGCATAACCTTTGTCTAGGGTTGATAAAAGACTGTAATATGATTTTGAACTAGCTGATAATAAAGTTGTAGATAAGATGTTTTAACCTGTCTTTTAATATCTGTTAGTCAGATGGAGATGTTCAATATTAAGTTGTAAATTTAATTTTTAAATGCTGTTTTAATGGGGTTGAAAACAAGTGGCTACTGTATGTATGTAGCTAACTGAATTTGTTCAGTGTTTTAACCTGTATTTGTTAAAAAAAGAGAAAAAGAAAAAACACACATAAAGTTCCATGTGTAAGCTTCTCTAAATAGGCACCACAATTTGTCAAATATGTTTGCCATAATTTGTCAATAAAGCTGAAGGCTTTTGTAAAAACTAAATTTGGAATTACTTGTTTTCTAACTTTAAATGCCTGCTTTATTTCTTCTTCAAGAGATGCCTAAAATGTTTTCTATTTAAAAATTACAAAAATGAACCCAAGTCTGTTTTAAGCTATCTGTGTAATACTTAAAATGTATTAATAACTTATGGTTGTTAAATAATTTAAAAGTTAACAAACTAAACTGTTACATGAATCATGGTTAGTAAACACTAATGTATAACATGTTAATGGAAGAAATGGATTTAGAATAATAAATGGATTTTAAACTATCCTCTAAGCTTTATCTTGCTAAACACAAATTCTGATTGACTTGTTTGCACTAGCCTGTCTCTCGTGAGAAAGAGTAATGGAGTATAAAGAGGTAAGATTACCACTTACCACTGTCTAAATGCCTAGTTCTTCAACCTTTGAGTTTCCCCGCACATTAAATATCCCATCCAACATGTAAGCATTGCGTAGATTCACTTTATTGTTTTCACTCGAAGGAGTGCGTGGACTTCATTTGCGTAGTTTCTAACAGTTTGTTTGACAAACAAATCATCAGTGTCAATGGCTAGTTGTTGCTATTCAACCTCAAAAACTTTATTTGTAATTTTCAGTGCTAAATATCACCGCCCTTGAAGGCAGTTTAGAGGGCTGATATTTCTTTTGAGACTATCAGACTTGATGGCTGATGATTATTAAGGAAATATGTCGCAGGACTCACAGGATGACTAAACGTTAAACAGGTAACACTAATAGTAACTGTAAGTTTGCCTATGCAACAGTAATGTTAAATATTCTCAGTTATTAAGTTCCTGATAGTTAAAAAAGTAAACCTACAAAAATATAACAAATAGGTCTATAGGCTATTAAAACAACTAATCAACATTAACTAGAGGCACCAAAATTATTTTACAATATATAACCCTCAAGGTAATAAACAGAACTAAAATTAGCAATAACAGTAATGCAACTCTTGCTAACATCAAACGTAAGCTAAATTTTGATGGAGAAAAAGAAAGCGGAAGACTTGATAGTAGGGATGGATGCCAAAACTGTTACTCTTTTAAACATAGTTTTTTTTGTTTATGGTGGCTTTTTGTCAATGTGATTGGTTTACTTTTTTCGCTGCTTATCAGCTGAGGCATTTTGCTGTTTAGTTTTTTGCAGCTGGAGTTGCATGCTAATAGTTTTATGACGTGTGTGTCTGTCATCAATTAAAACTGTAAGCATTTGCCTTTTATAAATGCTGCTCAGTTATGCTTTCGTTTTCTATTCTTTCTTACTATTTCAGGTACACACAAAGAACACCATAAATGGTAGCAGCTGTGATGGGCTAAGGAGGATAAAGGTAAGCTGATGGCTGTCACCTTTGACATAATCTTTACCAAAATATGACACGTTTTGGTATACTGAATAAGCTTAGATTTTTGTTAAAGAGCTGAATAATACTTATCTTTGCATTAAAGATATGGCTTGGCAATCAGCTGCCATGGATTTCTATAATTGTTTAGGACCTTGTCAAATGAAATAAGAAGTATTGGTTAATATTTAGCCCTTTCCTTTGCAATGACTTTTCTTCTACAAACTGTTCTCCCAATTATACAATCACAGTATTAAAACTTTTAGTACTCTGAAGATACAAAAGTAGAAAAACATAGTCTTTAAGAAAGGTTAAGGGAAGAGAAAAGATGTCTGATTTTTACGCCATCACCCCCATCCCTTTTGACTAGTCAGATAAACACCACCAGGCCTTTCCCAATTGGTCCTCGAGTGATTAAAAAACTCCTTGTTCCTCAGCCGCCATTTTATTTGATTTAGCAAATAGTTATTGAGTAACAAGCACTAGAGGAAGTTGAGGCCTAACTTCTGTACACAGGGAGCTGAAAATATTAGCCAATAAACTTCCGAGTAAAATCAAAACACAGACAGTTATGAAAGCCACAGGCTGACCCAAGGCAAGGAAAACTGAAATGAGTGTGTACAATCTAAGGAAGGATTAAAACCCCTCAGCTTCTGTCTCTGGTCATTTGTTTCTTTGTTTTTGTATTTTTTAACTATATAAATATTCGTTTTTTTGGGTGAAGCTTCAAGGGATTCTAGCACCTGGGGTGAGCTTGAGAACTTGGATGGACTGGAAGGAACAGAGGAGACATTATTCCATGGGGAGGAAAGAGTCCTTGGGGAAGGGAATGTGCTGTTGGAAATGCCTCTTCAACTCACAGCCTTGGAGATCTTCAAGCAGAACCTTTGCAGGAGTGCAGCCAGGAGGGAGGGATATTAGACAGAAAATGTCCGCAGGGAAACAAGGTAAAAGCTGTGTGGAGCCATTTGCAATTATATAGGCATATGTTCATATAAGGTGGTTTCTCCAAATTCAAGTTGTTCGGATAACTACAGAACACTCTCTGTGGAGGAGGCTATGGTGTGTTCCCCCTGGCTTATTAGAGGGAGCAAGGGTGAGGCTGTTTGGAAGACCTGTAGTCATGTGCAGGCCTTCTGCAGAAAGGCAAGGAGAGTTATACACACATGCAGTCATCTGCAGAAAGGCAGGGGCCAGTGCTAACTAGGATGCAGAAATGTCAGTAGACACAACCAAGTGGAAAAGAGAGAACAGTTGGTCCCTGCCACCTCCAAGACTCAAAAATCAAACCACAGAGTGAAAAGAAGGAAAGTAATCCCTTGAGTTATACAGAAATTCATGGCCTAAATTAGTCTGGATCGCCTAAGGTTATTTTTCTCTACCTGGAAGAATACGCAGAGTAATATGAAATCAAATTTATGAACAAGAAAACATGATTTTATACATACATAAGCAGATTTTTTTTTTACTGGATAATTTACCAACTCTTCAAATAATTAGAAATGAATACAGTGGGATTCTCAGGAACTGGGGAATGAAATTTCTCCTAGGTTAGAATGGCAACCTTTGACCCAGTGTTCTTAACAAGATGCTTCTCCCATGAGCAGCAGAAAGCTATGCTGAGCTCCACTGCCAACATCATATCTGCTCTCAGGAACTCTAAGTGATGGCTCCTAGATATGGTGAACATTCTCATGTCTGAAACCATCTCATGCAAGTGATGGGATTTGCACGGCACACTTCAAATCAATCTTTGTGCACTCTGTATACATACATTCTGAAGCTCTGTGTGAACTTCCTATGGATTCCTTCAGATGATGAAGTTTCTATTGGTCAACTGATAATCCCATGACAACTGGGAACTCACTGAAATACCAAATTTGAACCCTTAACAAAGTACTTTAAATAATAATCACATTAGTAATTAAGAAAGTTTTGTGCTTGTGTTTGTCCAAGTTTTACTATACTCAAGCTTGGCTAGATTAGAATCAATTTGCTTGCATTTGAGAACCTAGCCAGTGATTTCAAGTCTTTTGATATTTAGATAGTATTCACCTTTAGTTTATTAATGACCCAAAGCCATGTGGCTTGATAACAACTGAACTGCAAACCATTTTTAAATGAAGTCGACATAAAATGACATATAAACATTCTTGGAAATTCAATGAAAGAAATCAATGTTTTAGAAATATATTAAGGTCTCGCCTTTACTCCTTTAGTGGTTCATTTAAAAATCACTTGGGCTTGTGTTTTCAAAACCACACATGCCCTTGGAAAGACACCCTTTATAGCTTTCTCTCTGAGTTCATGCAACATAGACATACTCAGGGTTTGGTTCTGTTTGGTATTGATGGGAACACAGAGCACTGTTCAGAAGTCTGAGTGGGCACAATGTTCAATTTCAGGTTCCAATGTGATTATACCTGTTACTTAAATATTGTTTGCCACTCCAGCAGACTCCATGGGAAGGCTTAGTTCTTACTGTAAAAATACCACAGTAAATGTGTGGAAATATGAATTATAAGGCAATTTATAAATTAATTACATATAGATTAATACATGATATAGGGCAGAACATCAAAAATAATAACAGTAATCATGATGCAACCTTTTGGGTTTGTTCACACATGCCAAACACAGGCCAGAAGTTTCACATAAATACTACTATTAAACATATGTCACGTTTTATAAAAAAAAGACACATGGAATAATCCAAGCATCCCCATTCTGTAGAAAAAAAAAACATTAATTTCATACTGCTAATAAGAAGCAAAGAATATGGTAAAAAGAAAATTTTCTGTCCCACATGCTATTGTTATTTTTACTCTTTTATTGCTTAAGAATTTATATTTTTAACATTTACGTGGAAAGGGGCAGGTGAGAAGGCTCAGCAGTTCAAAACACATGCTGCTTTTACAGAGGACTTGAGTCCAGGCATCCAAGTAGGGGTTCTTAACAACCTCCTGTAACTCCAGCTCCAGGGATCCGATGCCCTTTTCTGGCCTCCATATGTACCTGCACATTTGTGGCATTCACTCACATAGACACATGCACACAATCATAAATAAATGTAAAAATAATCATATGGAGAGTCACAAATTTGAAGAAATTTGAAAATATGGAAACTTCAAATTTACCCTAGTTTTTATTCTGTAGCAATAAAATGAATACTTATTAAAAAACACACTGTGGTGTTTTTCTTTTACTTTGAAATGCATTTTGTGTTTGATATTTCCCCAAACATCATCCTTCTAAAATGTCTGACTCAGTCACTGAAAGACACAGGTGAAAGCGTCACACGTTTGTCACGAAGCATGACTGTCGCCTTTTGTAGAGTCAAAGATTCCATCTGTAGTCTAAGCTCCGTTTGACATGATGATAAAACACTCACATAATTAAATGAGCACAAAAGCAATTCCAGGCTTTTGTTCTGCAATCAAAGATCAGAACTCTATTTTAAAAATTAGGGTCAATTTCAACACAGAAATATTGCTGTGCAGCCATACAGTCATGTGTTAGGCACACAGCTGAAGGAAGCAGCCCATCTGAAACACTTTTTAAAATCTCTGCTGCCAGGATAATACATTCCATTTGTCTGGACGTTCTGGTGTCCCCATGAATAGCTGATTTAACAAACAGTAGTGTCATGGACTGACAGACACTATTCTTCTACATCGAGCTTGGAGATTAATTTCCTGGTTCCTTATGCAGAATATATTAATTGGTTCTTGAAAGATTGTTTACGGTGAGAGAGAAAAGGTCACTGTACTTAATATGCATTTTACATCTGAGTCTTTTGTACTTGGTAAGGAGAAGGATTGGGAGGAAATGAGATGTCTGATTCAAACACACTACACATCTTAAGAGGTTCTGGTTTATCTTATTTACACACACACACACACACACACACACACACACACACACGAAAGAGAGAGAGAGAGAGAGAGAGAGAGAGAGAGAGAGAGAGAGAGAGAGAGAGAGAGAGAAGCAAACACCCCTTTAAACTTGGTTAGCCAGCTACACATCAATAATGTTTTATGGTTCTGATCCACCATGTCTCCACTTCACTGTGGTATGTGATGAATTATTTATTTACTTACAAGAGAGACTAGAGACAGATGGCTCCTCTTCTCACAATCTTCCTTGAGATAGGATCCCCACTAGTTTTCTGCCACCTTAGTGTCTCTTAAGGTGACTTCAACTAATGAGAATATTCACTCTCCCCATCTCACTCTGTCTGCCTCACATGAGAATATCACATTCGCTATCCTGTAACTTTATAACCTGACTTTGTGATGTTCTTCACGTTCTCTGAGACCATGGTGACCCTCCTTTCCTAATACCCCCCATCATGTTCTTAGTAACACATGGCATAGTAAAAGGACAAGAGAGAAGCTCACATTCTCTTCTTGGGAGAAAGGTTTGTGAGATCATGTGCAAATTGTCATTATTCTTTTCTATCTAAATTTATACTAACCACAACATAAACACATATTTTTTAAACCCATTAATGGGGTATCCTATAATGAGTTGGTGCATGCTATACTGTATAATGTTTAAATCAGGTCAAACATATCTATCAGCTCAAATATCCTGCCTTGTGAAGAACACATGAAAAACCATTTTCCTGGCATTTAGAAATGCACAGTAGCACGGCTGTTGTCTGTAGTCACTCCCCTGAACTGTAACAGCAGAGCATTTTGCTCCTGTCTACACATAACTTAGCACGCATTGATTAATTTCCCCAACCCTCTCTTACATTAGTTCAGCTCTCAGCTTCTATGAGATCAACATTTTTGCATTCTACACATGGTTTTCTGTGCCTGTCTGATTTCACTTCACATAATAATCTCTAATTCCATCCATGTTGTTTCAAATGACAGGACTTCATTCCTTTGTATGGCTGAATAGTATTCTGCTATGCATATGGACTACATTTACTTTATCTGTTCATCGGTTGATGGCCATTTTGGTATTTCCATGTCTTGACTACTGTGAATAGAGCTGCAATGAACATAGGAATGCAGGTATTTCCTCAACATACCCATTTCATTTCCTTTGACTCTACCTACTAGTGGGACCGCTGAACTGTACCATAATTTTATTCTTACTTTGGGTTCAACTTTCATAGTATTTCATATAATTGCCATATGAATTCATATTCTATAAAAGGATTCAAGAGTTATTTGTTATAATAATCATTCTTATTGGGTTGTGGTAATAGTTAATTGGGAATTTCATTTGCATTTTCCTGATAAAATAGTGTTGGTGAGCTCTTTGTTGTATGCCTGTCAGATGTATGAACAATGTTTTATTTAAGATTTGATTTACTTTTTAAATTGTGTGGATGTTTGTGTGGACATATGCATATAAGTACAGGTGCACACAGAAGCTTGAAGCCTCATAACTCCCTGGAACTGAAGTTAGAGGTGGCTGTAAGCCACCCGAGTTGGTTGCTAGAAACTCAGGTCCTCTGAAATAGCAGTGAATGCTCTTAACTGCCAAACTATCTCTCAGGGCCCCCCTTGCCCTGCCCCACCATGGGCAATAATATTTAAAACACATATATCACACTTTCTTAGAAACTTCTCTGGGATTCTTTTATCATTGATGATTTCTTAGTATAAATTGATTGAATTATTAGCTGTTAACCATTTGTCTAATTTTTTTAAATTATCTCTAGTGAACACTAAAAATTATAGACTCCAAACAGGGCAGATTCTACACTGAATGGGTAATTTTCAGAAGGGCTTTATTTTGTTTTATACTGCTTTTAATAATTCAATTTTATGATTGCTAAAATAACATGTAACAAAGTTAGTGAACAGAATGCCTAATGTAAAATTCAGGTGTATAATGCCACTTCTTAGAGATAATTTTTGTACTTTATCTTCTTTACCTTCATTATTTTTTTCTTCTTCAAGTGTTTATTTATCTTAAATAAAGTGCTAATAGATAAATACAGTCAACATTCTAAGGGTTTGGGTTTGATATTTTCATTTGTTTGTGGCAGTTCACATTATGAAGAAAGGGCTATTCTCAAATTCCTGTTGGGCTTAGGCTGGTTGCAAAACCATGATGCTCCTGCCTCAGTATCACACATGCTTGGATTACAGCTGTGCACCATCACAACCAGGTTAAATACATGGGATTTTAACTCTCAGAAATGAAATGACTTTCAGTTTTAGAGGGACAAAGTAATCTGAAAACCCAGTCTGCCAAAGTTAGTGTGTATGTGAGGATGAAGGCTGTATAAACTGGCTGGGAACAAGCAATGAGCTGGAGTGTGAACAAAATTATCTTAAATTTCTCAGCTGCAGTTTTGTCATAGGTAAAATAGTCATAAGAATAGCATTAGCGCATAGCATCATGAGATGAAATAAAATGATACTGGTGATTGATTGCATTTTCCCCCAAATCTAGTTGTTATGCCCTCAAATTGGTTCTTTTTCCTTGTCAACAAATTCTAAATGTATTGACATCTTCATAGCGTGTTTCAAGTGTGCATATGAAAATTTATTCTGTAAGAAAGCCTTAGAATCCAGATCAGTTTTCTACTAGAAAAATGTAATACACTTTTTAAAATATTCTAATTTTAATAATACTAATATTCATGTAGTATAATGTCTTAGAACACAACTATGAAATATTCATTGTCATATTTATGCTTTAGCCACATATGTCAAATAAGTAATGGGAATTATAAGATACTTATATTCACAAAAATCCTATAAAATGACAAACATACAGATATATAAATATGTCCTATGTGCCAAAATGAAGGTAATTCCAGCAGTATTTTGATACAGTTGTTAAATTAATAATGTAAAGAAAAGAGCTGAAGCAATGATGGCTATCATAACACAAGTTGTGGTTTAAGTACCTAAAAACAGTTTCACTTATTTCCCCAATATCCTTACATATGATGTAGATAATCCTGGGTGAAAGTATTTACTTTACACAAACCTGTGAATTTCAGGTATTATTACATCTGACTGCCAGAAAACCTATATATTGCTAAGTACATAAGTCTTTTGATATGGGGATGTAATAAATAACCAAGAAACATAAAACTTCAATAAAAAGGAAAGTAAAGTAGGAAACTGTGTGTCTCAAACAACAACCATGGTCGCTTCTTCTTGAAGACATGCTTTCTTGTATTGGTGAGTCTCTATGTATATTCTCGCAAAATATGATATGATTTCCAGATGTTATCCCTTATTCTATCAGACAATACAACTGAAATGTGCATTATCTTTTGTTATACTTAAGATGCTAAAATGAAACTGGACACAGAAATAAAGAACAAATTAGATTTAGAGAGAGAAAAAAAATAAGGGTCCATTCCAAGTGCAAGGGTATGAGAAACAAGGTTAATCCTACATCCTCAGAGCAGGCTTTGGCTCCAGTCTCCACCATATGCAGGTTTTCATTAAAGACCATATCTGAATTTCCTGTGGCACCTCAGCTGGCCTTATGCTCTTAGCCATCAGACTTACAATCCTGCCAAGTGGCTGGGTCTCCATTTGTGTGTCAAGGTGCCCAGAACAGGACAACTATTTATCACCATTTTCTTAGATCATTGAACTTTCCCTTGTGACTTTTATAAATTTGAATTTTTTCTATGTGCACAATATTGAATAAACAATGAAGATTGGTGACAACTCCTCGCAATTTTTGGTAATTAAACTCACATTTTAGGAAATTATAAATACTGTACATCATAACTTTGGACTGGTCCAGAGATTTAAAAGAAAAATTAAATCTAGACCTGGAGAGAGAGCTTGGCAGTTAAGAGCACTGGCTACTCTTGCAGAGGACCTAGGTTTGAGCCCAGGTCCCACTTAGTGTCTCACAACCATCTTTAACTCCAGATTCAGGAATCTAATGCCTCTTCAAGCTTTCATGGACACTGAACAGGTGTTCTTGGTGCACAGATATCATGTAGGCAAAACACTCATGCACATAAATAGTGATTTTGAAAAACAAGTACAGAACCAATGAGTGTTGTTTCTACAGGTACCTTACCACACTGCCTTGTAACACACTGGTATTTTCAAGTGACAGTGTCCAACCATTTATGTTTTCGGAGTCCTGTAACTTCATAGTGTACAGTGCTACTAGAAGCTTTGATTCTAAAAGGGGTTTGGATAAGAATTCATTGCTTATTTAATGCATTTACATTATTGATAAAGTTTTTAGATTATTATGGTAACAGGTTAATTGCTATAAAGTTTCTTGGTGAACTTGGTACCAGGCATTGGGACTTTCAGTTCTCTAGGACTTAACTCTAAGTTCTTTGTATATCTTAATATCCAAATGACTTACAGAATTGATAGTTTTCTACCAGTAACTGTGTGGTTTCAACACAGGAAATAAGAGCAAATAACACTGTATTGACAGCCTGTGACTAAATGAAGGACCCTTATGAAAGAGTAGTCTTATAAAAATCTACAGCTAAAATATTTGCTAAGCTGACTACATCCTTAGCTACCACACACTGAAGAGTAGCATCAAGGGCTATATCTCTGTTAATATCTCCAAGAAATATTTGGAAAGGACAGCCAGACTTCACCTTCCTCATTGTAAGAATCAGTGTCTCCAAGGAAAAGTATAACTTTTGAATTCTAAGCCGGGATACTAGTCTAGGCTGATGGGAGGCTGTTATCAAATGAATACTGAATAGACATGTAACACTTTGCCTCTAACTCTTTCATGTCTTATATTCTTTATGTATTATCTATGATTTCTGCAGATTATCATATCAATATGTATGTAAAATGCTAATGTTCTATGTGGCATTACATGTGCACGAATATATTTACAAATGTAGATCTCAATACTTTAAAATATTTCTAATATAATGCAGAGTGTCTTGGTTGGTTTTTGTCAACAACCTAGACATATGGGAAGAGGAAATCTCAACTGAGGAATTGCCTCTTTCAGAATGGCCTACAGATAAGACTATGGGCATTTTCTTGATTAATGGTTAATGTGGAGGACTCATATCTCTGTGGGCAATGCCATCCCTTGGAAGGTGGCCATTGCACTTATAAGAGAGCAGGCTGAACAAGCCATGGGGAACAAAGCAAGAAGCAGCATTCCTCCATGGCCTCTGCTTCAGTTCCTGCCTCCACATTCCTGCCATGACTTCCCTCCATGATGGACTATAAACCACAACCTGAAATAAACCCTTTTTTCCCCAAGTTGCTTTCTCATGATGTTTATCACAGTAGTAAAAAGCAAGAAAAGACATTCAACCAAAAAGGGCAAATTGTCTTTTATAAACAAAGCAATACATTTTACAAATTATATATATATTTTTTTTTCATTTATCTATTTGAGGAAGCACATACAACATCATGCATTGGGAGACAAAGGACAAGTTATAGAAGTCTGTTTTCTCCATCCGCCATGTGTGGCCCGGTGATAGAACACAGACCATCAGACTTGGCAACAAGTACCTTTACCACTGAACTGTCGCACTGGCCTGCAAGACTTTTTTTTTTAAATGGTCTTTGTTAAAATAAGAAAATAAGATTTCTTGAAATTAAAAAGGGTTGTTCAAGAAAACTCACATGAATTCTTCATGTTGGGACTTGGTGTGAAACATCTTCTCTCTAAGATAATTAACCTTGTCATTTTTGTGAGTGACAGTGTTTTGCCTGCATGCATGTCTGCTGTATTACTCGGGGCAGATGGCTTGTTTCTTTTTCTGTGAAAAAAAAATTGAAAAAGCAGCATATGTAAGAGTTTTGAGCTTCCTCAGGCTCCAGGAGAAATCTCATTTCTGAACTGGAAACAGGTTCTTGAAGTTTGCTCATTTTACACAGCTTGGGTGAGCTATATACCTCAGGGCCTGGTGTCTCAGGACCTCACAGATTTCTGGCTAGCCATGGAAGTCAGGAAATGTACTTTGTGACACCTGCAAATGGTGACATAGATTCATGCATTTGTAATGAGATGGTCCCGTGATGTTCTCTGCACCCCCAATGCAAGGAAAAGAGGGGCCTAAGGATAAATGAGAGAGATTTTCATTACCTGGCCAGTGTCCACAGCAGAAAAAACATATACAGAGTGTGTAAGAGAGTGTCTAGAGCACAAACCCACATAGAAAGATAGACCATTTCATAATGGCATTTAGTAACTATCTAACTGGACACCATTTCCTTCTCCTCTGAGGCTGATTTATTTTTGGAAATATGATATGTTGCAAACACTTTGTATTTTCTATGTAATTGTTGTCTAATTAGAAAATAGTATACCGATTAGTTATCCGATCAGACTTTCCTCCACTGGGAAGGTACGTTTTATCTCCTTCAATAACTGAGTGATGAGACATAGCTGCAAATGAAGTTAATTTAATGGACTTATCAGGCAATAAATATAACTGGCAGATTCACTCACTTCTCAAATAATCTGTATATATAGCATGGTTTTATTTTTAGTAAGACCACAGATGACATAAATTATAACTGTCCAACTTAGCTGATGGGAGGTTCCTAGACATAGTTATTATTTATTTGTAATTGCCTTCCTAATACAAATAGGAAAACATGATTTGAAACTAGACATTTTAGGACCAAGCAGGCTGTTAATTTGTCTATGTGTTTTGATGGAATTAAATTTTAAAATCAAATTATTAAAGTAAAACAATAAGCCACAAAGCTGAGTGTTATGGCATATACCTATAACCTCAGCAGCTGGGAACCTGGGGCAGAAAAATCATAACTTTAGGACCAGCAATGGATACACAATAAAACCTTGTCTCAGAAAAAAAAGAATACTTTTATGTTTAAAAATAAAAACTAGGGCTGGAGAGATAGATAGCTCAGTGGTTTAAAGCAGTGGCTATTCTTCCAGAGGACCTGGGATCAATCTCAGCACCCACATGTCAGCTCATCACCATCTGTAACTCTAGTTTGAGTGGTTGTAATTCCCTCTCCTGCCCTCCACTGGCACTAAGCATGCACATAGTGCACAGACATACATGCCAGCAAAACACTCATACACATAAGATAGAAATATTAATGAGGATCAGAAAGATGGTTCAGTGAGTAAAGGCATTTGCTATCCAACCTGACTATGTGAATTCAATCTTAGGGTCCCGCATGATGGAAAGATAGACCCTTCTCTCACAAGCCATCCCCTGAGCTCCACACTTACACTGTTCTATATGCATATGCACACATACAAAATACTAAAAGTGTAATGAAAAAAAAAAAACACCAACAATATCTTCTATTGCCCAGAATATTGCTTTGTTATGTCATTCAAAGAATACAGGTCTTCTTAAAACTTACATAAGTAAATAAGATTCTTACTTCAGATTTAAACCAAACATTATTTGTACAAAATTTCTAATTTACAAATCGGGTATTTACACGACTCTGACTTTATTATTAAGCCAGAATTCTACTTTACACAATAAAATTTAGAAAATATATTTACTAAACTAGTTGTCTATCATAAATAAGACACTTGCCAATTTGTCAACAATCATTGAACTATTTTTTCAAACTTTTCAGTTACAGAATTAGCATTACTTACAAGTGATCCAGGTGTCATATTTCAAACAGTACATTTACAGTATTTCAAAGAGTACACATATTAGCAGAATGTCTCTAACATAAAACACTTGAACATTTCCCAACAATTCTAGCTATAATTAACAAAAACTTATGGTTTGTATTAGAATAAATAAAACTTAAAATTTATCCCCAGTGTTTATTATAAAATATCTTTTGTATTTTAATTGTTAATATATAAGAAATAATTATAAAGTATCTGTGGTAACATGTTGTATTAATTTTAACTGGAGGTAAGATTAAGGATTTAGTATTTCATTTCTCATCAGTTTATATGTGAAATGCCAGGAGAACATGCCCAATGTTTTTTGTTATGGATGCTCAATAGCTTTAAAAATAAGCACATCAATTAGTATATGAATTAATATATAACAATATGCAGAATTAGACAAAGTATATTCAATGGAGGCACAATGACTTGTTTGAACAAACATACACACACACATATAATTAAGATAAAGTAAATAAAAATAAGCTAATTGCTCAGGTAACATGTTCTTCAATGCTCTATATGTAAGGTTGGCCAACTCATTTGGAACAATAACAAATATGGATTGATCACCTTAACTGTTGAAAACATAGGGATTCTGTTTTAGATTGTTAACAATGGGCAAATAATTCCTACTTATGACAAATAACAAAAAATATAGAGCTGAAATAGTCAAATTCTAATGAATTCAATTGCATGTATTTTATTTCAATAGTGTTTAGTAAATGCCAAATCAACTAAGAAATGAACAGCCCACTGTGTTAATGTCCAAAGCAGTCAGCTTTGATCAGGAATATCAAGTTTGTCATTATTCAGTTGTGTCCATAGTGTGAAGTTGGCAAGATTTCAAATTTCCTTTCTATCATCAGTCATCACTTCTGAACCTCCTGGTGATGAGTGTAGGCAGAAGACACGAAGAGGAGAGCCACAGCTTTATTAAAATACATTTGTAGTAGTCCTTGCTCATGCTCTGTGTGATGTAATGCTATACGTAGAATGCAAAGGAAATGTGTTCTCTTTTCCTCAGTGTGCATTTTAGTTCCCCCCTGTGAACAAGGATGTTCAACTAACTTGGTCAGTTAATTAACAGCCCTAGTGTTGGAGATATCAGAGATTTTATATTAGAACAAACAGAGAATGCTTGTAATCTGTTCTGTCCAAATAACAATAAAGCCGGAAATAATTTTTCCATTTTAAAAACTGGCCCGATTTCTGTAAATGTATATTTTTTAGTAATTCTACAAACTAGCGGGAACATGTTAATATGTCATAAATCAACTATTGCTTTATATGTGATAAATTTTATATAAACATAGAATATCAGTGGTATTATAAGTAACATATAGACAAGTTGAGAATTCTGGTACTCCAAACTAAGATTTGCTTTTGAGTTTGTCTGACATATATCTCTGTTCAAACCCCATTTTAATCTTCAGTGTTAGTACAGTAAAGCTCAACTTGTATGAGTCATTTCTTCATGTTCGTCTTTTATTCCTATACAAAGTAAGGACTTTGAATACTGATGCATAATCCTTATCACCTAGATGATATAATGAGATCCTATAAGAATTCTTGAAGTTTTTAAGAATTGTTGAAGTTTCATTAAGTTTAATTATTCTCAAATGACTTAAAGGAGTTTATTCCTGGGTAACTAAGGATATGAAAGTAGCATATGAACATCATTTGGTAGCCACTAAGCAGGGTGCTTGCTTGGGGTTGGTAGAAACATAAAGCTTGGTGCCCTGTAGAGAAAGACAAATTACGTCTCATGATACATTTGTCCACTGCATAGTACTAGTGTTAGGCCAGTTTCACTAGCATGACAGTCAGATGAAGTGAGATGCCTGCTTAAGTTCCGAGGGAGTCATCTGCTTCCCACCATGTCTTAGCTGCTTATAAATATCACTGTTTGTCCCATGACTTATACCAATGACAGTGATTAATGGTTGTCATTATCTTCACTCAGACTCATAAAAACTTCCTCAAGAAAGACCAATCATAGCTAGAATGATGTTAAACTGTTTTCCTACAACAGGCAATATAAAAGCACTTAACTATAAAAGGTGAGATTGATAATTTATTGTGCTTTGAGTCTGCCTGACAACTGCTGCTTGTGGTTAAATTTGCCATGTGGTGAACTGAAATCCTATATGTGAATCCCTAAGAGATGCCTATCTGGGTGATTGCATAATACTTCAAAGTTACTCCATTCATATAAGAATATAGGTGACAGCTGGGTAGTGGTGGCACATGCCTTTATTCCCAGCACTCTGGGAGGCAGAGCCAGGTGGATCTCTGTGAGTTTGAGGTCAGCCTGGTCTACAGAGTGAGATCCAGGACAGGCACCAAAACAACACAGAGAAACCCTGTCTCGAAAAAATAAAACAAAACAACAAAAAAAGAATATAAGTGATGATGTATAATAGAAAGCCCAAGAGCAGCATAAATCTGACACTGGTTGTTTGGAGGGTCAATATTTCTAGCAGTGAGGTGAACCTTTCATCATCCATTTGTGATTTCATTCATGAACTCTGTTTTTAAGGTGAGTATAAAGTGTTATTGTGAGCCCACACAGAAATGTTTAAATAAGTGAAACTGCTCTTTGTATCAGATGGAAGCTGAGTGGTACATTAAATTATTGTCAAGCAAGTGAAAAACTCATGATTTTATTGTAGACTATAGCAACAAAACAATAATGTATTGATTCTCATTTGCCCATGACTTTTAGGTCTTATATCACCAGAATTTGAAGTTATGAATTCTTGAGTATTAGAGTAAAACAGAAAACCAAAATAAGTCAACAAGGATATGAATTTTGTTGAAAGAACATGATAAATGTTTGAACCATTTTTGACAATAAATGGAACATGAGACAAATGTAACTGTGAAGAAAATCGTCATCTATGAAACCTGATATATATAGGGCTTCTGTTTAAAGAATTATTGTGGTCATCTTTCCAAGTTTCACCTTTTTATGTTAGAGGGAAGTTCTATTTTTGTTGCAAAGAGCCAGCATGGAGGCATTCAGTAAATATCCATGGGATAATATGAATTTGAGCAGAGAGAACAGAATGTGATAGAATAAGGCCATGAGTTCCCTCCTGAAATTCTAATTTTCTCTAAAGCAAACAGAGAAATGAATGTATGCACTGTAAATAGAGTGCCCATGGGTCTTAGTTTACAGTGTTGATCTGCTGTAGATCTGACCCATTCCACCTTTTCATTTTCAAGGTTTTAGTATGCATGAGAAAGTATGGTAGCCTTATCTATGAACAGTAATGAAAGGCTCTCAGTATTTATTACCCATTTATTAGATGCTTGCCAATTGTTAGAGACCTTAAAATGCTTTCAATGAATAATGAATTCTTTATAATAACCCGATAATGCATTGGCTGGGGACACAGTGCTCTGTGGTAGATCATTTGCACAAAGCCCTGATTTCTATGTACAACATTGAAAAAAGGAGAAGCAATAATGAGTCAAGTATTTTATTATTGCCTCATAACAGTTAAAGAAACAGAATTAGGGAGAATAGAACAGCATGGTGTGCTCTCACAGTGGGCAAGCCTAGATCTCAGCCTACAACAGAAGATGGCATAGTCTTTTCCTAATTACCAGTTTGTATAATTAATTATTTTGCATAACATACTCAAATATTATCAGTTGTTCTACTTTTATTATCCCGAGCTTTTATAACTGTGTTTTTATAAAGCCAAATGATCTTTAAGATCCAGAAGTCCAAACTCAACCAAGTAGTAGTTCAAGACACTGATGTCTCTATATTAATGAAAGAGATTTGCTGAAATATTAGTTTATGCCAGGCACTGTCATTTTGATTTTTTTCCCTATGTTAGATCACAACTTTATTAAACAGTTCTACAAGACAAAGTATGTGACTCTCATGAACACAAACATTGCTTCAGCTATTAATCCTAAATTGGTTTACAGGTTAAAAATGAAGAATGAGGTATTATGATTTTTCCATAGATTGCCCACCACTGAAACTTCTATGCCAGGGCACCTGGGAGTAACTTATTATCAGGGTACTGGACAAAGAATCTGAATAAAAGGAAAATTCTTAGAGGAAGAAGAACTCCCCAGCCTCTCATATCTATAGTTACTATCATGTGCTGAATACTTGATGAGGACATGTACTTTACATACTGTTTGTATTTTGTTTTTCTCTTCACCATATCACAAATAAGAAGAGAACTGTATTTGAACCAATGAAAGTTCAATTCTGCTGTGCTATACAGGATATTCGTGTCTGAAATTTCTACATATTGCTCCAATTTAGGAATATTTCTGATAAAAAATATTAAATAAACATGAATAATAGGTATTCATAATCAACTTTCTTGTACCACTGTGTAAACAATGTGAATATAAAACATGTGTAATAGCAGTACAGAAATGCTATTATATAAATATCTAGTCATTTCTAGTAAAAAGTGGAAATTCATATGAATATACACTAAGTTCTTTGTGTTATAGAAAGGCAAGTAAAGACAACCTAGCTTATGCACAATATGATTACAGTTCACTTGGTGATACAATATACACCTCCAAATGTGGACTGTGTGCTGTCATTACAGACTAAAGAAGAAGTTAATTGGGCCGAGGGCTGAAAAAAAATATCATCATAAATGAGATGAGATTGGATGGATTGATCAGATGTGGAGAAAAAGTAAGTGAAAGAAATTTTATCTTCTATAGCAGAAACTAATAGTGTCTTGTCTTTAGGGCTTGAGAGATGATTCAGTGGTTAAAAGCTCCATATTATTCTTTCAGAGGACCTAAGTTCAATTCTCAGTACCCATGTCAGGCTGCTCAAAACCATCCATAACACCAGCTCCTGGGGTAGTCAATGCCTTTATCCTGTACATGCACATACCCACACTCTGACACTCAGACTCTCTCTCTCTCTCTCTCTCTCTCTCTCTCTCTCTCTCTCTCTCTCTCTCTCTCTCACACACACACACACACACACACACACATTTTTAAAATAATAAAAATAAATCTTTAAAGTTAATAGAAGAGCTATAATATGCTTGAGATCTTATATATGATTACACATTCATATTAATATCTGTAATAAATTTATTCACAGCTAGTAAACCTAATTTAGACCACAAACTTACAATGGCAGGATTTGTCTGCTTTTGTTCACATTTTGATCATTAGATCAAAGTGGCTAAGCCTGCTGTTATTAAGTGAATGGGACAGTTCAGACACTTGATTTATTCTCCACGCCCCCCATGATGCCAATTACAGTCGTCTCCATGTAAAGATTGAGTATTTTAGCTGTGGCAGTTTGGGGCTGCTTTCGTTTGCTTTTGTTTGTTTTTGCTTTGTTGTTGTTGTTCTGGAACCAAAGGCTCTCACAATTATCATAACCTTATGAAGCAAGCTTTTAAGGCTTTTTATTTTCCAGAAGAAAAGGAAGAACAGCAAAGGAGCTGTAAACAAGTTAGCTGCAGGAGGTTCTCTTCTGAGAACAGCTGGTGTATTGCTTACTTTTCTACTGCTGTGATAAAACGCCATGACTATGGCGTCTTATAGATAGAAAGAGTTTATTCAAGCTTATGGTTTCAGAGGATTAGAGTCCGTGGTGGCGGTATGGAGACAGCAGGCAGCAGGCATAGCCACTGAAGGAGCATCTGAGTTCACATCACAAACCATAAGCCAGAAGCAGAGACAGCAGGAAGTAGCAAGAGTCCTTAAATTCTCAAAGTCCACCTCCAGTGACATACTTCTGCCAAACAGTGCCACCAATTGGGGACTAAGAGATCAAATGTCTGATACTACAGAGGACATCTCATTCAAACCGCCAAAGCCATCCAACTCTTTGCTCAGATCAGTCCCTCCACAGGAAGCAGCAAAGCCACCAAGCCTATCCATCAACAGTACCATGGCTTCCCAAGTTTTCTCAAGCACCATCTGCTGCTTCCTATCTTTTAGCAAGAGATGGTTGGTGTCTCACTGTTTTGGTTGGGTAGATAGGGAAAGCTTTTAAAGTCATACCCAAAAAGATAACCAAGAATCATAATTTCACATTACTTATTGGCCACAGTGAGATCAAACATCATTAGCATTGGTTTCTGTGATGGAGAATGGTTGGATTTTCATACTCTGTTGGTAGAATCTCAGGAGACATTTTGAAACATGTTCAGAAGGAGAAGATACTGGGAAGAGTAAAGAATGAAAAGCAAGCAGAAGACAGATGGGAAAATATTATGGTGAGCTGATGGCAGAAAGCTTTGATCTTTCAAACAGTGTGTCAATCACTTCGTAAAACATGGAACATACATTCAGGGTGAAACAATTTTAGTAGCAAAGATAGCCACTTCTTTTAGAATGAGGAAATGAGAGCATGCAGGATCTGGAAGGAAGAGCCTGGGCAGAAGCTATTGTCATAGCCCTAGGTCACTGGGGGCCCAGACCTGAGATCACTTGAAGAAATCCTGGCTGGCCCTCCCCATTGATTGATTTTTATTCATTTGACCTTTCTGTCTAAGATAGAAAGACTTTTAAAAAGTGTCCTCCCATCCGAAGTAATATTTAGTAAACTCTCAAGGGGACTGTATTCTCACAGACACATGAAATACAGAACTGAATGAAACCTCACAACTTCAAATTGCTCAGCAGAATATTAGTGTTTATATTGGCTGCCAAATAAGCCCCACTCAAAGCTTTGTTCTCCTGGCTTCCTTGGTGACTGGCACTGCATTGTCCTACCTTCTCCCCATCCTCATTCTGCAGAGGCCTGATCATCATCAAGTGAACATTAGGAGGGAATCCATAATTGCACAATTCATAATGAGTAGTGATTGAACAAGACCAGGCCCAAAATATTTCTTTTGCCTTGGGCCACATGAGACAGCTGAGAATACAATGAATCCATGTATTAAGGATATTTCAAGCATGGACCATCACATCCTTGATGTGATGACTATTATTACTTGTCAACTTGACACTCCTTGGAATCTCAACGGAGGAATTACCTACACCTGATTAGTCTGTGAGGCATTTTCTTGATAACTAATTGATGTAGAAGGGCCCAGCAAACTGTAGTGTTATCCCTAGGTAGGTAGGCCTGGGGTGTGTAAAAAAGGTAGCTGAGCAAGCTAAATATGTGTCTCTATAATTAGGGATATTGCTGGCTGAGTACCTATTTAAAGAAGGCATTGTATGGGAGAAGTAATTGTTGTTGTTGTTGTTGTTGTTGTTGTTGTTGTTGTTGTTAGATTGCCTAGGTATGAATCTTTCATTGACAGTCGGCTAATAGTGAGGAAAAGACCTCTGCCTTAGTCTCTCCTTCCTTAAGTGAGAAAAAAAATACCCTCTTTTATGATTCTTTGCCTGATGAAACAATCTGTTTAATAAGCTACAATCATGTTGCCCTTTTAGAAAGTCCCTGGCATGGAGAAAGTGATTGGGGAGTGTGTTCTGGCAAATCAGCAGAGGATTAGACTAGATAACATTTTAGTCTCCTAAAGATTGCATAGTACCAGCCAAGCTTTTACATTGTCTAGAAGCCAATGCCCCACTTGAACGAGTTTTTTAGAAATCCATGACAAAAGCACATCAGAACAGCTTGAGATACCTATGTCAGTGAAAGGTGCAGTAATTACATTAAAAGGATCATCTTGGATTCTGCGTACATTGCATCTTTTAAATGAGCATCAGATTTTTCTCCGGGCAGTTACTATTCCTACAGAGGCCAACACAGATGGTGCCCAGACTTCCTACTGCATCCTTCTAGGCAATAGCATTTATCAAAGTGCCGCAGGTCAGTAAAGACTCAAAGCAAACCCCCTGTCTTAGCTTGATGCAACATGATCATTTAGGCAAATAAACCTTTGTTGACAAATTCAAGGAATTACTAATAAATAAAATATACTAGTAACACAAACAAATTCTAAGTTTGATGAAAGAGCAATTTCTTTTCAGAGAGAAAAAAAAATCACTTGGTCTTTTCTTATGAGCATCTCTAGACAAAGCGAAACCAAGTTTTGGTTACACGTTTGTGTCTTGTAGTTAGTGGGCACATCGCTGTTCCTGTTCCCTCCTTTGACCTGGCCAAGCAAAGCCGAGCAGACGGGAGATTTGTCTTGCACATACTTACCTTACATGCACACAATCTAAAAAAGTGCAAGCTTCCTTTCTGTGCTTTCTACAGCTCAACCCTCTTCACTGGGTTTTGCAGTTTCTAGGTCTGTTTGCCCTTGAACCCTGTCCTTGCTCTTCCTCTGGCTCAATCAGGATCAATCTGTTCTCCAGGGCTCCTTTCCCTCAGGGTCGTCCCAGCTGGCGCAGCTGGCTCTTCCAAGTGGAGCCTCTGGAGACTAGAGATGGAGCAAGCAGAAGACAGAGCCCTCACTGAGATTCACTCATCTTGTCACTTCTGCTGCAGCTTCATCTCCTAACTGAACCCTCTCCAATGTGCCTGGATTCTGGCTCCCACCAGACAGCAACCAGCTCCCCATGCTGTGACAGTCACTCACCTGTGCTCTGCTAGTCTGATCTTGGTATGACTTATTCCTGGTATTAATTTCTGGTTCGTCTCCCCCTTTTTTTTTCTTATTTCATAGCTTCTCTTTTGGTAATGATCAATTTCCTGTTTCTCTCAGTACCTGCATTACAGCCTCATTCAGATACTCCAAGTGAGTCTTTATTTCCTCATTGGTTGCTGGGTGATTCCAGGTTGGGCTTGGACCACCTGCTCCTACTAAATTCCTGGGGAAGAAAGACTGTTGGCTGCAGCATCTTTCTGGTCATCACCATGCCATCCTCAGAGATGCTCCGGGTCAGGATCTCCCGCAGACAGTGTTCCCTTCACGGCTCTTCTCTTTTGCTAAGTGACGGTGCCTCCTGAGCTCTGTCTGTGCTCTCCCAGAGGTGGGGACAGAAAATATTGTCTTAGTTTCTGCTAACTATAGTGTCAGAATACACTCAACTGTTACCTGTGAGCATAAACCTAGCCTATCCCTCTTTTTCACAGAGAATTCCTCATATATGTCACAGGAGCTGATTTATCCTATCAAGAGACAGTACCCACACCCCCTTAGTTTAGTGGTCACCTAAGACCATCTGAAAACACAGATATTAACATTACAATCCATAACAGTAACAAAATTATAGTTATGAAGTAGCAATGAAAATAATTTTATGGTTGGGAGTCACCACAACATGAGGAACCAGCCACAGCATTTGGTAGGTTGAGAACCACTGGTCTAGTAAGTCACAAAGGATAACAAGGTTAATTCTGCAAACAGCAGAATTAGAATATATGATACATTAGTTCCTATTCTAAAATCCTGTTCCTTGTGCTTTCTTTCCAATGAAAGCAGTGAGGGCTACAAAACATGTCTATTTCAAAAAGGTTTAAATTACAGTTATTCACCTGTCTTACACCAAATGTGTCAAACTGTTGGTCTGCAACCTTGGAGCTTCTTAAGCTTTCTTGGGGTATAAACATTGTAGCATATACCAATTCTACAAATAGCCTTGTGAGGGGGATTTCCCACACTCCTTTCATACACACCATTCTATTGCTCTGCTTCTCCTCCTCAAATGGCCCTTTTTCCTCCCAGTTCCCCCTGTTAGGCTCTGTGAACTTACCCCCCCCCCCGCCCCAGTTTGGAAGGAGTTGCTTGCAGCTTCTTGCTTGTGCCCTGATGGTGCATTATTTGAAGTGTAATATTTCCCTTCTCTGACAGAATTGAGTCTCCATAATAAAAAGTCTGTCCACCGTCCTTCATCTACTGCCCAGAAACTTCCCTGACACTTAGGTGTCATTTAAAACATTTTTGCTGAACTCTTAAAACAGCACTGACAGCTCTGGGGTCTCATGGGCTAGGTCAAAATTACCATGAGCTCTTGGCAAGAAAGTGTTTTGTTTCTCACCGTTCTTAGTTTCAAGTCATATTTCAATAACACACTGGTTACTTTTCTAAGACCTGGTGTTTGTTCCCTGTCCATAAAGGAACTTATATCTTTGTTGAACAACAGTGACACTGGAAAGACATGAAAGCACTTTAGCAATTTGAGATGAAAATTCTCAAAACTGTTCTTGGCTATATTCTCTTCCAGCAGAAGTTGCAACCTCTCTCTGAGTCTGTCTGCCTAAATTTAAGCCTCATTTCCATGTCCATCTAAATATGTCCTCGCTGCCTCCACCATCAATTAAGTAAATGCCGCGTCTCTAACTCATTTCCTTTCAGAGGACGAGCTCAGCCGTGCTCTGTTTATTCAATTATAATGGCTGTCTCTGCACACAGTGGTCCATTGCCTCCAGTGCCATTTCTCATGCATTTGTTTATTCGCCCCAATTAGGCTCAGAGCTCTACAGACAGCAGTATTTTTTCTTTTATTCTTCACGGCATAGGCTTGAGAATTGAATGTCTTCTAGATTTTACTGCTATCTGTGCTGGTGTCTTAGTTCTTTATCAAATAAACATATTGTGTACTCACACTATACATAGGTCCATTATAAATGGGTATTTGGTGGCCTATACAGAGCACTGGTACCTTCTCTGGATACTCTGTGGGCTAGGCCAGGCAGCCCAGGGAATACAGGGACTCTGCTGCTTGTGGCTTAAGACTTTAATCCCAGAAATCAGGAAGCAGAGGTGGGCAGGTCTATGTGAGTGAGACTGAGGACAGCCTGGTCTACATAGAAAATTATAGGACAGTCTGCACTACATAGAAAGACCCTGTCTCAAAACAAACAATCAAATAACAACAAATAATAAAAACAGTAAGGAGTATCCTTAAATTTCGCTCCCTAGGGATTCACCATTACTTTTATAGTACTTTCATCATTGATAAGTAGGTCTCTGTCATAGGACCTAGCCCTTTTCTTCAAAATACATAATGATATTATATGCATATTTTAAATCTGTATATGTAATAAGCACATAAAAATGTAGAATTTTAAACATAAATGTGTAAAATATATAGTATACACAAAGTATGTTTATGTGTAAGTAGCATATTTAAAATATAACCATATGCATGTTTGTATAAATGTGGGTTTTATGTTTGATTTCTATTTCCCTCCATAGATTTTCTGTACCTAAGGGTCTGTCTCCAGTAAACAAATACCAAGTCTAACACAAAGCCTGGCACATAGTAATATCCATAAATATTCATTGAGGGAATGAATCAGTGGAAATCAACAGCTTTTTCTAATCATTAATTCTATCAGCTCTTAAGTCGTCTTGAGCAAAAAAAAGTATAGAAAGAAGAAAACTAGGAGCCTTAAAAAATTGCTTTTTATTTCCTCTTCTAAAACTTCACGGGTTTATGATCTGCCCCTCCAGGGAAAAGGCTCCCATTCCTCTCTGTTTGTTCTCAGCTTGACACAGAAAGAAAAGGGTGGGAAAACCTCTGCTGTTCACTGCTATTGCTGCCCACTAATAGAGAAGCCCCAGCTCTCCCAGGAGAACACCTGTCAGTAAAACCCTGCTGTCCAGCCAGTGAGGTAGAAAAGTAAGTGGACACTTTGGCCCATTCTGCTGTAGCATCCTGCTTCTCCTAAACAGTCCAACCTGGATGTCTTCAGAACACACCTAGAGCATATTATATGAATGTTTGTTCACTTATCACAAATCAAAACTACTTAGAAGAGAGGAAGAATATGATACAATCACAAGAGTATACTGGGAACAGACCATCTGGTTTCTGGTTCCGGCCTCAATCCTTTCTAAGTAAGTGGTAGATTGCAAACAAGCTATGAACCTCTGCTTTTCTTCTCTCTCCACCTTCTTTCTTAAGCAGAGATCATAAAATCTTTGAATTCATAAGACTTCATCCTAGAAGTCAATAACAGAACACACAAAGCCTTTGGAATAATGTCCAACATGCTTAATAATTGTTCCTCAGTCATTTTTGTCATTTTTATAATTACTTTTGTCTGTTTCCATTCCAAAATTAAGATAGAATTGCTGCTAATACATGATGATTAAATTTCCACCAAGACTAAGTAAGTGGGGAAATGAAAAACTCACATAAGTAATAGCAAGAGTTGAAAGGTGGCATCAGAAAAGATGTAGGAGAAAGACATGAAAAGGTGCAGCAGAAAGACAGGATTATCTGTTTGCTCTCTTTCACTCTTACCCTGATAGAAAATATGGCTTTATATACCTGTCAAGAACGTAATGAACACTAGTCTTACAGCATCTCCCACAGTCTAAGCAATTTGGAGAACAATTAATCACCATCCACTCCACAGTCAACTCGGCATTGCTGAGGAGTCTGCATTGACATACCTGGGTGGTTAGCAAACTTCCTCATTCAAAGGCTCTTTGACCCCCTTTTCTTCGTCCCAAAGGGCGCAATTACATTCTCCCCACACATCATTATAAATAGCACTATTAGTCCTTAAAGTAAGAGACCCTCTCACGCTGTATTCTTTCCTTTTTGATTCTTTATTAATACGTGTGTGATTCATTTAATACGTATTTATTTAGGTTCTTCTATGGACACGGCACTGCACTAGATACCTGATATAACAACAAATGTAAACCACAAACCAAGCAGCCATCAACAAATAGAGTCTGCTCCCATGAAGCTTCTGTCTAATTACAGCTCTCAACAGCAAATCACCAGAAATGTATGCCAGAAATTAGTTGAAAGCTTTAGATACGATGATGAGGTTGGGAAGTTTGAAGGCTGTCTTAGGACAATACGCTGACATTTAAGCATCATCTGAAGACAGAAAAGAAGCAGGCATTCAAGTTCCAGGCAAGATTCCCATGGCATGCAGAAAGAACAGCCGTACAGGTGTCGTGGTGTGGAGTGAGCATGCATGCATGCATCCCTGCATCTGTAGTGGGACATGGAGAGCCATGGGAGAATCACCATGAGGAGAGCATGGAGGAGCAAGTGGTGATCAGAGAACGCAGCTTCTTGTGGTATGAGTGTTCTTAATGTAGACCATGGCACCGTTAGAAGTTATTTAAACAGGCTACTGTGGCTTAATACATATTATAAGAGACACTCCTGGCTGCTTTATGGAGAACATGGGGGAAGAGGGTGTAAATAAAATATGAAGACAACTACCAGAACAGTGCAAGCCAGAGAAGATGCTTGTAGTTCAGACATGCTTAGGAGTGACTGAATTGGAAAGGGAAAAACCACGTAAAAGCCGGATGTGTCTGCTTCATGTGTTGGGTGACAGTCCCACTTGAAAAAAAAACAAACAGTAGAAATAAAATTTCTGTCTTGATCAGGTCTTTTCATGATATGATTTTGGCATTCCAACAGAGATGCTAAGTAGCCATGGGATCACACTAGTGTGGAGTTCCTCTGTCAATGGCCTCTGCACTATGGCCCCTGGCTTGTTTAACTCCTTCACTACAGGGTAAAACCAGTTAGTTCAAAAGTCACTCCAGGAGAAAAAAAGACAAAATGTTACACATGCATTTATTTTTCTTAAAGTAGGCTACCTAAATCTTTACCCATTTAAAGATATGCCTGCTCTGTGTTGTAGCTAGAGTTTTCCTGCCTGGCCCACAGTCAGGACAAATCTCTCTCACCTGCCAGTCCCACAGCCACTCAGACCCGACCAAGTAAACACAGAGACTTATATTGGTTACAAACTGTATGGCCGTGGCAGGCTTCTTGCTAACTGTTCTTACAGCTTAAATTAATCCATTTCTATAAATCTATACCTTGCCACGTGGCTCGTGGCTTACTGGCATCTTCACATGCTGTTTGACATCATGGCGGCTGCCAGTGTCTCTCTCTCAGCCTTCCACTTCCCAACTTTACTCTCCTCCTTGTCCCGCCTATACTTCCTGCCTGGCCACTGGCCAATCAGTGATTTATTTATTGACCAATCAGCAACACACTTGACATACAGACCATCCCACAGCAGGGTAAAACCAGTTAGTTCAAAAGTTACTCCAGGAGAAAAAAAGACAAAATGTTACACATGCATTTATTTTTCTTAAAGTAGGCTATATAAATCTTTACCCATTTAAAGATACGCCTGCTCTGTGTTTCCTATCAAACCTGACTCCACATCTCTGGTAGTTGGTAAATCCTAGCTCAGATGTATTTGGACCTGACATCTACTTCCTCAACAATCCGATGCTTTGTATGATTCCTTTGTCCTCCCCTATACCCTTCCATATCTCAGACTCTGGACAAGACTTGCGAATAAGGGACATTTCCCTACACCAGAGTTTGTCAAAGTAGCCCACTGAATCTTGTGTGAGCTACTGCCACCTTGAAGTCTTACCACTGTTCTTGATCAGTTTCAAAAACTCCTCAACCCCAAAAAAGCCCAAAGGGGAGGAGAGATCTTCTTTTAGATGCCTTTCTGATAAAGATTAGCAGTGAGAATTAATGCTGTTAGTTCAGGAACCTAGAAAACCAGGTGTCATGTAAAATATGGGACTTAGAGAGGAATCATATGTATATAACCACTGGGTCAGTGCCTGCCTACTTTCAGTCATTCTTGCTATGCACTGGTGATTCCTTTAGGACATACTCTGCCTCCTCCATGACACAGCCACGTACACTCTCTTCTTCTCTGCACTTGCAGTTTTCTTGTGGTTTTACCACATTACCGTAAGCATCTGGCTATTGTCTTCACCCAAAATTTTCCTTGAAAGCACAATATGTGCTCATCTCTAAATTTCAAAGATCTAGCACATCTGTTATAGATTCCTAAGTGAATATATTTCTGAATGACTGAATGAACAAGTGAGTGAATGGATAAACGATATGGTCAAAGTAAAATAGAAAAGTTAGTGATGGTGCTTTGTTCATAGACTACAGGTGACTCAGGCAGGATAGGACATCTTTAGCTCTCATGGTGACAGTGGTATTCTTTAATCTTACTTTTAGTGTCAAACTAGATCTCACTCTTACCTAAAATATAAACATTTAGAACTTTGGGCGTATACATGTTATGTGGCAGAAACTATCTAGAGAATTGATGGAGTTATACGTAAATATTTCAGTTAATTACAGAAGCAGCCATTTCCACAAAAGCTTACAGTGATAACAACACCAATGACTAGGTTAGAATTCATCTTCTAACTTTATATTAAATTCACTTCCCTCCTTTAAAAAGAAATTTGTGATAAAGAAACAATGGCATCTTAGGTCCTGTTGTGTGTGATCTCAATCTGAGTCACTTCTAAGAGGACTTTTCCGGTCTTAATTACCATCCATTTTCTGATATCAGTGCTGCTGTCATTGGACTTTCAATCAAGGAAGCAAAGCTAGTCCTAGGATGTTATGTTAGATTATTTTTCTTTATATTTTCTACTAAAACACTTCTTCTTAATACAAAATTTGGCATTTGTCTTAGGGTAACTATTGCTATGACTGAGCACCATGACCAAAAGTAACTTGTGAAGGAACAGGTTAATTTCACTCACAGTTCCATCATCAAAAGCAGTAAGGGCAGGAACTCAAGCAGGGCAGGAGCGTGGAGGCAGGAGCTGATGCAGAAGCGATTGGAGAGGGGCTGCTTACTAGCTTGATCCCCATGGCTTGCTCAGCCTGCTTTCTTATAGAACAAAGACTGCCAGCCCAGGGATGGCACCACCCACAATGGACTGGGCCCTCTGCCATCAATCACTAATTAAGAAAATGCCCTACAGGCTTGCCTACAGCTGGATATTATGTAGACATTTTCTCAATTGATGATCCCTCCTCTCAGATGACATAATACTTCATAGCAAAAATAAGTAAGGAAGCTGGTGTTGTGGCACATACTTTTAATCCTAGAATTTAGGAGGCAGAGGCTAAAGGATCTCTGTGATTTCAAGGTTAGTCTAGTCTACATAGTGAATTCCAGGACAGCCAGAGCTACATATCAAGATGCTGTCTCAAACAACAACAACAGCAACAATAATAATAAAGTAAATGACATACAGGTTCATTATGGCTAAATAAGTAATACAAAATTATTTATAAGGTCTCTAGACACATGGGAGCACAATACTTCCTATTACCTTAGCTGTGCCAAAAAGTTTGAACATAAGACATGTTAGATATTTAATGAGAACCTTTCAGTACAAAAGGAAAAATCAGCAAATTTTGGACATTGTGAGAAGCAGCTGAATACTAAAATTTAAAACCTCACTAAGTGCATCTTAGAATTGATTTTCTAATCCATTGTGTCACAACTAATAACTGAAGCAACTTCATCTCCAGGGCAGAGAGGAGCAGTTATCAAACATTAGAGTTCTGTTTTAAGTATCACATGTATCCATAATTGTAGATAATTATGCATTAACTTACACAAATATCACATATTTTGATTTATTGATACATGTTTGTGAAATACTGATTGTGATGGGTTTAAGATGTAAAACAATTAAATTTAAATTTTTTTTTTAGAATTTCTTACATGACTACTGTATTTATGCCATTTCTACATTACCCTTTAAGCCCTCCAATTCCTCCAACTTCCCCCTAACTCTCTCTCAAATTCATGACTTTTTCAATTATATGAGGGGTGTGTGTATGTGTGCGTGTGTGTGTGTGTGTGTGTGTGTGTGTGTGTGTGTGTGTTTAAATACAATATGCTGAATCCATTTAGTGTTGCTCATATATGTACATATATGTATATGTTTAAGGCTGCACCCTTGGGACGGGATGACCTATCAGGAGGTCCATCCCTGGAGTGGAAAACTGATTATTTCCCAGCAGCCACCTGGAGCTCTTCATCCATGAGTGAGACCTATGAGATTTTTTTCCCACCTACTTTGGGAAGTCAGCTGATATTGTCATTGTTCAGGTCTTGCTTAGGTGGCCATATTGTTAAGATTTTAGGGGTACAACTCCCTGTCACAATATATAGAAAAAGTAATTTTGCAATAGAAGCCCTGGTTCTCTGACACTTACATTTTCTCACTCCCTCTTCTGCTATGCTAGTTGAGACTTAGGTGAAAGGCTTCTGTTATAGATAAATGAATTGAAGATATGTACTACAAGGTCAGTTCTCTTCATATTGACCAGTTGTAGATTTCTGTAATGATCTGCAAAGGTCTGTGACATCAGCAGCCATGGGTAGTTTGACTAGGTTTGTAGCACCAGGCATGAATTCACTTCTACTGAGCTGGTCTTATATCCAATTACATAGCTGTTGGTGGTCACCATGATACAAGCACTACTACTGCAACATTGGAGGTATCGTGTCATGCTGTTCAGGTTGTGGCTCATGGGCTTTCCAGCTAGGTAGGAGCAGTGATTTTTTATTGTTTTTCCTGGGAAGCTTGTATAGCACCTTCAGATACTAGGAGAGTTAGTCCTCAGGAAGGAGGCTTCCAGGTCAGTTCCAGCTTGATTCCTCCAAGTCATGTGTCCTTAGCAATAGTTTCATACCTTCAATTTATGGAAGACAAGCAAGGGCAATAGAAATTGCCTGCGTTATTTACAGAGTCTTTTTGATTCCTTTGACCAAGAACTAGAAGAGAGGTTTCCTATGGCACTGAGATTTGCTTTAAATAGTCTATGCCACTTGTGAGGGGTATTATTACCCCAAGTGGTATAGCAATATATATATATTGACACATGTGTGTGTGTGTGTTAATTTTTAAATAAGCACAAAATAATGTTTCCTTGTGGTCTTTTCAATCGACATTGATGATTTTTTTTGTCTCTCTTTCTCTGTATTGCTCCCCCTGCCTCTTCTTCAGTTAAATTTGAAGCCTAATTATCAAATTCCCCCCATACAAATTATTGCCTTTGCTATCACCAAGTGTTTTTATAATGATTTGCCACTTATAGAATAGTTTCATAGTTATTTCTCAATGATCTTACTTTACTTTTAGAAACCTAAAAGTTAAGATAATAAATGCATACTTAAATACACATCATATGTATTCATATTCTAGCTGTTCTTTCCTAATGGCAAAAATAGATTCAGAAGTGCAAAACATTTTTTTTAATTAAAATGTAATAAACTTCCCAAATTGCCCCAGGGGTGAAGTTCTTTCCCAGCAGATGAAGATGATGCTTTGGCTGCCATGGAACATTAGGAACTTTTCTGAACACATACAAAAGGCAGGTCAAAAACTCTGTATTTTCATCACTTTACAAGTTAAAACAAAACAGAATAATGGTCTTTTATAGTAGACAAATTAGTCTTGCATGGTGAAGCATACCTTTAATCCTATCACTGAAGAGACTTGTAAGACCAAGGCCAACTTAGGTTACATACAGATGCTCACATTCAGAAAAAATAAAAACAAGAGCAATCAATATGTTCTAAAGCATTTCTCCATAATTACCAGACACTGTCCTTCTCTATCTTCTTCTTCTCCTCCAAGGCCACTCACCTACCCTTCTGTGTCTGAGAAGCAAGGACTCTGAACACCATCTACTTTAAAATACTTGGTAATCCCAGAGCTTATGTAGTGCCCATGGCTGGGAAAGCACTTTACAGCATCAGGTACCCGGTTATGTAACATTTCTGTAACTACTGTAGAGAAGATTATAGCTATAAGAATATTAATGTTCCCCACTGAGCTGCTGGGATTGTCCAAGACCACACTGGTGATAAGCCAAATATATTTCTAAGCATATTGCACACTACTGATTTTTCAACTATTAATAGGGATGAGGTTATCTCTATTTTATACATAAAGGAGCCGACACTCACAGTGATTTGAAAGTGTGCCATAGTAATACAATTTGCAAAAAGAGAAGCTGAATAAAAGCCCTGGAAATTAATCAAAACACAAAAATGTGTGTGCCTATTGGAAGGAATAAGAGGGACACGAACCCAGCATCTGTACCACATCCCAACTGTCACCCTAGCTACCATGAATCCACGTAAACTAGACAGTTGGATGTCACAAAAGGTTACAGAGAAAAGCAGAGGCTGCAGAGGATGCTCAGAGATTAAGAACATTTGTTGATTTTGCAAAGGACTCTTGTTCTATTCCCAGCACCTACATAGTAGCTAACAACTATCTAACTCCAGTTCCAGACAATATGTTGTTCTCTTCTGGCCTCTGAAGGTATTGTGCATACTTCATGCACAGACATACATGCAGGACAAACAACCATACACATAAAATAAAAATAAATCTTTAAAGAAGGAAAAGAAGAGTCATCAATTATGTTATGTATTGGAGACTTAATGAAACATTTTGTCTTGACAAGTGTTTCTGAGGCTTTAATAGGCTATCATGCCCCATAAATCTCCTTCTCTGAGCATAGAAGCATGCTATGCATCTAGAAGTCCAAGAAATGCTTTAAAATGACTTACCTGAGTATTCTTAAGGAATTCACCTGTCTATGCCAAAGCTCCCTGGACCGTTTACAAGGATATTGCTGTCATTAATCTCAAGAGAATTTTTTTCCAAATTTTTGACATGACAAATATTTAGTAAATTTGTGATATTTAGCATACAAACTATGGAAATATAGATACAAATCAACCTATGCATACACATGTGTATATATAGACATATTGGAGAATGTATGCAGATATATGCACACATTTATAGCATGGTTTACATATTCAAAGCAGTTCCCTAAAATGGTCACCTTGGAGAGCCATCTATTTCCCCAAAAAAATTTCAAAAACACAATTTTGGAGTTGATTTAGAGGAACATTTTAAGTGTTCTCACAATTATCTCATCTTTCCAGGGAGGATTTTTTTTCTGGAAAGAAACAAGACTATTTAAAGCAAGTAGGATCTGAAACTATGAAATAATGGCATTAATTTTCTTATGAAATTTGAAATTGGTTCTGAGAGCAATTACAGAAGTGAGTGTGTGCTACAACATATTGACTAATAGGCCCATGGGCACATGCCTGGGTTAGGCGGTACTTGCAATTTCTAATTTTCAGATTAAAGTAATTCACGATCATTTCAGTGTGTGTGTGTGGGTGGGTGTTATCATGCATTCAGTCAAACAATTTAAATACATGGAGTCCGTATGTAAAAGACAATGGAAAATAACTGCAAATATAAAAGTGGATGTTACATCTCTTTTTTTCAGGGCAAACTAAAAAGCAACTTTAAACATTGCATAAAACCAATTAGAGACAAGCTAGTTACTGCTGTAGGGAAAAGAAGGGCAACACCATCTGTTTACATTCTGCTTAATCTTCTGAATAGCTCTTTAGTTATGTCCTCAGAACTCGGGCTTCTCATACACAGTAAAAAAATAAAAGAAGTTACTAGGGCTGACTTCAAGCAGACTTGGATTTGAACTCAGATGAACTCTATACATGGAAGTTACCTAATATGGCCAAGTCTCGTTCCTCATCTATAAAATTACAGAATGAAGAAGAGTAAACGTGGCAGTGAAAATGCTATACTTGTCCCAATGCCTGGTAATTTCCAATAATAACAATCACTGCAAAACTAAATTTTAAAGTCATGGTTTTTATTTTTATGAGAACACTGCCAAAAGAAAACTTGATCTCAAACTATCATTGTTTACAACTATTAGTATTCTTCCACCCACCTATTAACAAGTATTTGTTAAATATATCTTACACACAAATCTATGTCAGAGATTCAAGGTAAATTGTATTTTCAGAGAG
Source organism: Peromyscus eremicus (assembly GCF_949786415.1). NCBI lineage: Eukaryota > Metazoa > Chordata > Mammalia > Rodentia > Cricetidae > Peromyscus > Peromyscus eremicus. The sequence goes on along the minus strand of NC_081432.1, from coordinate 41,047,784 downwards.
GTTATACTTAACTCCACAGGTGAAGGTTATACTGCATCATAATACAAGATAGAGCCCTGTCCAAGGAAAACATACACTGGGTGTGTTAGCACATTATAGAGAAACAGGCTCATTCTGAAAGACAGGAAATGATTCATGCTTCAGGGGATGAAAGGCAGAGTGGAAGGTTATCTTACGTAGAAAAGTTAAGAACATCTTAAAGTAAAGAAGAGAGACCCAAACATGTGGAGTATTTCAGGGAAATGCAGTTGTTTCAGTTGACATAGTGTTTAAAGGAAGTCTCAATATGTAGACACTACAGGCACCACCCTGAGTTCTGGGATGCTAAGAAAACAACGGATTTTACTTAGTAGGCAGTCATAAAACAATGAAAACTTTTGAATATAGGGGACCATAGTGGATGCTCAATTTCAGGAAGTCTATGCTGGAAGTGACCCATACTGAATGTTGAAGAGAGAAAAATTTAGAATTAAAAAAGACCAGCAGAAAAGTCAGTAAAGTGATTAGACATGTAACTGTTTAGACATGTGTTGACTACAGTACAAAGGACAGCATACCACCCTCACTGTGCCAGTAATGATCAACATTTTGCCTAATGTTACTAATTGATTTATTCCCTCATGATTTTTACTGGAATATTTAAAGCAATGGTCATCTTGTTATTTAAAAACAATTATGTGTTTACCTCTGATAAGGACCACTTTTGATAAATTATATACCCCTTTCTTATACCATAGGTCTCTAATGTTATCTTTTACACATTTGTATACATGTTTCTCCATTTATATCAACTATGACCCTCAATAATTTGTTCAAATCTAGATCCAAACAAGATCCACACTTTACTTTTGGCTATCATGTATACAACATACTATGGTACGGTATTTTATTTGGTGGTTATTAGGATGCTTCCCTCCATTTGTTTTTCTACATTTATATGTTAGGTGATATTATTTCATGTTTTATAACTAGACTGTTGCACTATTTTCTATTCCTAAGGTAAAACTGTGACTAATCTAACCTTCATCCAGCTGTGTCATAATTGCCATGTACAGGACATCATACTGGATGCTAAGTGTAAATAAACACAGCTATCTGTAAATCAGGTCCCCACCTCCAGGACTGCAGAATCTGGAGGAAAAATAAAGATTAAAATGCACAGAGGTAAGAATAAATGATGGTCATATAAATTAGTTAAGAGATAAATGTTACAGTGTTTTAGGTGGAGGGGTGAACTAAGAGATGAACTGAGCTTTAGGAGGGATTTAGCAGATCACATGGACAGGTTAAGGTAATTCATAGTTTAAGAGGAAGTTGAGTTAGGAGGAAATCAAAAGAAAGAGTTCACTGTGTAATTTCAAACTGTAGGCAGAAGAACAAGTTCATTCTACGAGTGAAAAATATAGGGTATAGAGACAAAATATCACATAGAGAAAATGAGAGACATTCTCAAGGGAAACTGAATAAAATACGCCAGTCAGTACAAACCATATGTAAAAGATTTGCCTAAAAACATATGTAAGGTCTGGCTTCGGAGAATATTAAATGGCAAGCAAAATAATTTGAATATTGTCTTCCAGGACAAGAGACTACAAGACCCATTCATTTTTCCATATATAGGAAACTATTAGATATTATGTAAAATTTTATGTTTCATTAATAGGCAAAATGCATCATTTCACAAGGGACTTTAAAGTGGTTTATACATTTCAATAGCAATAGTTTTTAAATATTTATGACAAATTTGCAAGAAAACTTAATGTTTTATTTTGCCCAACAGCTAGATTCTCCATTTTTAGAAAATCCAAACAAATTGGAGCTGATTTAATCAACTACAGCTGAGCAGAGAGGCCTTTGCAAGCAAGAATTAACTGTAGCTTGGTATAAAATAAAACCTTGACAAATTTATCATGAGGAAAAACTAGTAAACACAGATCTGCCAAAATCAACTTTTCATCTATTATTAAAGTGTGTGTTTTCTTCCCATTGATGGCAAATATGAATGACTCACAGTATTTTTTTCTTTACCAGAATAATACTGATTTTCATTATTGAAATATTCAAATGGCAACTGAGTTATCCAAGTCATCAAGGAAATTATATGTTGAATATGACACAGATTTATTGGTAAGTAATTTCTTCCTGCATGTTTATTCTTTGTAAAATTATGAATGAGATAGTCTATATAATTTTACATTTTAAAAATATTTTAGAGTACCTATATGTCAGGATTTTATGCTAGGCTTTGAAGATAATAAAATCATATAGGAAATCATAGTATTCTAGTGGTATACATTCAAGAATAGATAATCATACACTATACACAAAACACAAACTATGCACACCACAGCACATTCATGCACACACACAGAGAGACCCACCACAGTAATAAATACATGCACACACACATGCATGCACATACTACATACATCACCACCACCAACTAAAAGGATTAAAATAAAGAAATCATTTGCTTTATGTTAGTGTTCCTCATTAACAAAACTATTGACATTTGGGATAAAATATTTCCTAGGACTGAAGAACTATCACTTCTTCAATTGTGACAACAAAACTGTTTCCTGTTTGCAGATACTGCCAGAAGTCCAGTGAGAACTGAGGATAAAAATCACTTGCAGCTTGAACTACTGGATTAGGAGTTTTCTAAATGCAATTTGCTAATGAAGACAACACACTGCTGAGGAAAAATCCTAGTGTTTGGTGGCTGATGCAACTAACTTGAAATAAAGCATTTTCGGAGTACAAAATAATGAAAAGGTGATTAAGCTCAAGTTTGAAAAAGGTATAATTAAGTACAAGTTGTGTTTAGGGGCCATGGAGCTTTCAGTGTTTGGGGTATAATTAATAAAAATGTATAAAGGAATAATGGAAACTCCAGCACTATAAAAAAGCAATCAAATTGTTGAGATCTTTAAATAAAAAGGCTTTTTCATTTTGTAGAAATGCTATTTGAATATACAAATGAACTTAATAAAACATGATTTTGGAAATGTGTATGTGGTATTAATCTATATAAGAAACTACTTGGTGTGATTCAATGAAGGATATATCTGGAAGAAATTGGAGATCCTGGGGACAGATGTCCCAGTGGGTGATGAGAGGGAAGAACATGTATTCAACTGTGGACCTTGTGTCTGTGTCTGACTTGTGAGTTGTTGAGATTGTCTCATAGAGTCAACACACCACAGTAGGACTTATCAACAGATTTTCTCCGTCACTCACGGACTCGGTGTGGAAAGTTGCAGCTGATGTTGCAGACTATTGAGGCTAAAGATGTATGATTCCAAATAGCAGCTCAGCAGTGATAAAGAAAGTATGCATCTGGGCTTTTGAATAGTCTCATTAAAGAAAAAAAAATCAAATTTTAAAGCCTTGGACAGAACAAGTGTTCAGTATTTTCCCGCTTAGTGGAAATTTTTTGTGTATGTGTTTATGTCTCTGTTTGTCTGTGTGTCCGTGTGTATAGCTGTGTCTGTGGTGTGCTCCTGTGTGACTGTAAGTGTACAAGAGCACATGTGGATTCAAAGACCATAGGTGGGTGCCAGCTGTCTTCCTCAGTGAATTTCCACCTTAGTTTTTTGATACAGAGTCCATCACACTGAACCCAGAGCTTACCAATTAAGCTAGGCTGGTGGCCAGCAAGCCTCAAGGATTCCCCATCCCACCTCCCAGAATGAGGTTACAAGTGTGCACCACGATGTCCAGCCCTTTGCGTGGATGTTGGGGATCTGAAGGCAGGTCCTTACACTTGCATGGCAAGCACTTTACCTACTGAACCATCTCCCCAGCCCTAATGAAGACTTCTAAAATGAGTATTAGTACATGTCAAGGTTCTCACCATGCAAGGAAGCAGTGCCGAGGCTCAATGTTTCTCCAATAGTTTTGAGAGCATCAGTTTAAGGTTATCATCATTTTCTCATTTTCAATGTGAATTATTAGGCCAAGACATGATTCAGTACCGTTTATGTGCCCTACAACTAAGCTGTGAAGACCCCTTGGAGTCCCTGCTTGAACAACTAAACCATACAGTTAAACTAATTTGTCCTTGGTTGGTAACTCCACTGTTCTCTTTCTTTGAGCAGAGGTATATTCTGTATATACATACAACTTCTTCTGTACAGATGATAGGGTATTGACATAGGAAAATAAAATCAAGCAGTGGTTCAGGCACTTGATCCCCCGCCCCCCTCACACCTTCCATTCTGCCCAAGACACCAAGACAAGAGCCTTTGTTGTGTTTAACCATGCACTAGTATATGCTGATGTTGGAATTCTGAAAACTTGTGTTTTTGAGATTATAAATGTATTTTATTTGGTAATCATAAAAATATTTAAGTGTACTTGTTAAAATATAAAGACACAGTGAAGTCAGAAAAGATCATCTAGGCAGTAGAACTGAAAATACAGGAGTTTGGTGAAAAAAAAATGACACTTGAGGCACATGTAGTTTTGATTGTTACATAATAACTTGTTTCATAAATGGGAAAGTACATATTATGGTCATAAAATCAGGAGATTTCTCTTTCTGGCAGCTAGATATACAATAGAGTGTGAGAGAAGTTAAATGGGTGTTGCAATAATCTAAATGTTTATTTATTAAAAGCAATATTTAAGATTCTACAGCATTAATAGCAATTTATTAGATACAAATGAATGTTTACATGAACTAGGGCAGTGGCTACAGAAATGGAAATGATGCTGTTGAATATTAATAAAACGATTAAACCAGTTCAGGATGCACATTCACTTGAGGCTGTTATGCCTACCCTACCTCACTTTACAGATTTGAAGATGATCCACAGTATTGGGAAGCTTTCCCAAAATTAATGACAATAAGAACCACGAGGGGAATTCAGCTAACAGTTGCAGATCCACTGCACACCAACTGTGTCTAAATGGCACATGCTTCTGACAGAAGGACACCCGGCTGAGGGAGGAGGGCTGGGCAGGAGGAAGCCATGCAAGCCACTCAAAGCTTTATCAAAGGCTCCATGTCTTCAGTCTCGGGAACCCAAATCCATCCCAGTCCCCCTGCAAAGCATCAGAGAGTATGAACATGCTCAATCAAAGAAATAAATGAGACCAAATGGGCCCTATTATTGGCCATGTCTGCTCTTCTGGCTTTAGGTGGAAGGTGATTTCCAGGGGTCTCAAAAGCTATCCCCAGTTTTTCTTAATTTAATCTGTAACATCGTGGAAGGGAACTATCAGGCCATCACAGTGGCTGCCAGTGAAGAAGGGCACTTATTTGAAAATCGTTTTAAATCCTTCTATGTGGCTTTACATCTCTACTGATTTTTTTTTCCTAAAAATGATGCAACACTCAGATTGTCAGAAAACCCCATTTTTTTTTTTTTGTCCAAATTTGATTTTGGCTTAATGTCTGGATCACAGTAAAATGTGAGAAGTGGATGAGGAATGACACGATTCTGGGATGGTTCTAGTTTGTTGATAGAAGTGGCACAGCCTGGAAGTCCTAAAGAAGTAGCGTTTATTGTAACAGTCCTTAGAATGCATCTTATACAACTCGTATTTATTATGTTAATTTTGTTATTGATATTTTTTATGTAAAAGAATTTTCTTTTGTGTAACTCCTTGGCAGGACTTTGAAAACTTTAGTATAATCAGGGTTTATGTTGCTGTTATTATTGTGGTTTTTGTTTGTTTGTTTGTTTTTGTTTTTTCGAGAAAGGGTTTCTCTGTAGTTTTGGTGCCTGTCCTGGATCTTGCTCTGTAGACCAGGCTGGCCTCGAACTCACAGAGATCCGCCTGGCTCTGCCTCCCGAGTGCTGGGATTAAAGGCGTGCGCCACCGCCCAGCTATGTTGCTCTTATTGTAAACATGAGTAAAGGAAGGTATCTGAATCTCATGTAAATGTATAGTTTTAGTTTGCTTTGCACTGAGGCAGAAAAATTCTACACTGAAACTTGCAATAAGGCATCAGCACTTTTCATTTATATTTCCCAATTTTGTTTATTAAAACTACATTATGTGTTATTAATACATACGAACATAAATTTGTATATGTTAATGAGGTAATGACATTTTGATACAAATATGCATTGTGTGATAGCTCTATCACCTTGAAGAGTTCTAATGACGCAAATTTATTTTTGAGTAAAAACTTAGAAAATACTTCATTCTTTTATTTGAAAGGTGAAGTACATGGCCATTATGTTTCTCTTTTATAAGGAATTGCCGAAAGACTCCAGTGTTTTTCCTTCATTATTATATTTAGTCTAGTAAAAGAGAAGAAATTAAATCAGTACATGTAAAACATGTTACCACTGCAATGAAAAACACATAGGCAGAGTAGGAATTAGTTCTTATAATGTCACTTATTCTTCTTCTATTGTGTTTAAAATTCTAACCTCAAATCTCAGAAGTTTCTTATAAAGAAAACATAGGTATGACTTGTCGCTTCTATAAACTGTTCACAGTATTTAAAGACTCGAGGAGAGCTACCATGATTATTCACATCTATTCAGCAAATGGTTCCTACATTTTGACATTCCTAGGAAATACTTAAAATTCTGTATATTTGTATCTTGGGAACAACTTTCTGAGTCAACGTTCCTAAATTTTCCCTTCTTTCTCCTCTCACTTTTCCTATCAGTCAGCCGAGAGGCGGTTCTCTTTGGTTGCTAAATATGATTTATCTACTTCTGAAATTATGAGAAAAACAGAACTCCACAAAGCCTTAATATATTCTGGATTTGACAAACTGTGACCTATTTACCAAAGCAGAAAATCCACCACTGACTTTGCATTGCTTCTTTCTTTCTTTTTTTTTTTAAATGCTAAGCTACTGAACTGGATATCAGAGGGTAATTTATTTTGTGTAAGTAGGCTTTTACTATTTTCTTTCTTTTTTTTTTTTTAATTCAAAGCATGAGTACTTCAAAACAGATAACTAGGAGATAAATCAGAATAGCTAAGGAAGAGGGATGTTGGTTTTCATTTATGCTTGTCCTTCCGAGTGTGGCTGTGACCTGAGATCTGTAGGATATTTGCTTTGTTAATTTGTCTGTGGCAGTGATGAATTTAAAGTGATTCATCACTGAGAAAAATGTGCCAATGATCCTGTCACAGAGTTGCTTCTACCTACAGTGTAAGCAAAATGGCTGTTTTCTTAGGGCCAGAACCTAAACCACAGGCATTAACAAACTGCACTTAAACAAAGTAGAAACTATGTCTGCTCAGGAATACGCCATTAGCAACTAATTACCTAAAGGCTGAATTTTATCTTGATATTTCCTTTGTGAATTCTAGATTATTTTTCAAATTGGGCTGTGTTGGAACTTTATGTTATTAATAAACTGATGTCATTCTACTGAACTTCTCAACCAAATGATAAAATATAATATATACATGTACTAGCTCAGGCATTACTATTTTTCTAATCTGGTGACTACTACAGGGTCTGGAATGTAAATGCTTGGTGTGATTACTTCTATTCTCTTGTTACTCTGTGACCTCGATCATACATTATTCTGGGATGGTGAAATTCTCTTACCAGGACTGTTCAACCTGCCTCCTTATTATTTTCCCCTAAAAATCTTTCAGCATGGAAATAATATTTAGATATAGTAAAGAGCTGTTTTAATGGATACATTTCTAGCAGCCACATTCAAGTTTGGTGCAATCCTCTCACATAGTCGTTCCAATCTTCTATTTAAATTTATTTTGTGAGAATATATTAATTATGCAAAACAATTATGAAAATCTCATTCATCTTCATCCCCTCTCATCCTCTCTTGTGTCCATCACTGGCCTCATTTCTTTTCCAAAACAATTATTCTTCTACTCTCCTGACTTTAAAGAAAAGCCTAGATTCTTTACATGAGAAAAAACATATTTGTCTTTCTGCATTTGAGTTAGAATTATCATTACACTGAAAATCATTTTATTTCATTCTTCTTTACATCTAAAGTGTTTGGGTGTGTCTGTCTGTCTGTCTGTCTGTCTGCCTGCCTGCCTGTCTATCTGTCTCTGAGCTTTTGTGTGTGTAGTGGGGAGATTGAGCACTGGGAAGAGTGGGCATTATGGAGAAGAGGGACTAGGGAGAGAATCATGGTGGAGAGTTGGTTCTGGGGAGGATGGGCATTGAGGAGAGTGAGCTCTGGTGAGACTGGGGACTGAGGAAATTGGACCCTGGGGAGAATGGGAACTGGTGACTTGAGCACTGAGGAGGATTTGCACAGGGAAAAATGGGCACTGAGAGATTAAACACTAGAAGAATAGGTACTGGAGTGATGGGCACTGAGAAGAGGGGGAATGGGCAATGTGAGCACTGTGGAGACTGGCCAACGGGGCAAATGTGCACTATTGTCTGACCAGGCATGCTTTCTTGTGCAACCTTAGCCCTACTCCTACACCCTGAACTCCAAAATAGTGTCTATGGGGCTATAACCTCCCCCATACTTACAGCCCAAACTTCACACCCCTTATTGGTAGAATAAAATCTACATTCTATTCTCCACCCAGGCTTCTGTGTCCTAGTTACTCTGTAACTGTCCTGCCTACTGGGGATGGGAGTCTTAAGAGATGAAATTGCCCTATTGGGAGCCTTTCCATATTTTCTCATTTCAGAACTAGTGCTAGAATGTGTTCCTCCCTTACAGCATGGACTGTGTAGTTAGTGTAACATGAACCTTTCATTTTCTGTGAGAACTCTCCCAAGCATAGTTTCTCAGTCCATGTGTGTCCGGTTTGCTGTATTCGCAGTTAAAGATTCCTTCTCACTCCTGGGGCCTCCGGAACATCCAGTGATTATAACTGAGTCTTCCATAACAAAGCAAATCACTCCTTTATCTTTTCTATTTGAAAAAGGTGTGCCTTGACTCAAACAAACGCAACTTTCATTGAACGATGGGCTTCCCATATTGCATCTTATTGGTGACTTTTTTAAATAAACAGGTACCAAAAATATATACATGTGTACATTTCTACTACTGTTGAATTTTTTGTCAAGCCTATGATATAATATAATATAATATAATATGATATGATATGATATGATATGATATAATATCAATATAATAACTGATTCAAGAGGCAGAACTTAAAAGGAAATATCATTGAGCCTTTCAGTCACTTAAGCCATTTTAGAGACTATTTTATGAGTACAAAGTTTAACCATTCCTTTGAACAGATAGGAATTAATTTGAATTTTTTTCCTAGTAGGCAATTTAAAATGTGTATTGACCCTTAAAGGTGTAAATGATTGAACGTGCTATTTGAGAGAAACCACTAACTTAGATGTAGGAATACAAAGCAATTGTAAAATTATATTTGACAAAACAAGATCTTTATAAATGTATGTTCATGGACAGTAAGTAAAAATGATGTGGACGCATAGGAAATTTAAGATTTATTGGATAAGGCTTTTCACAGAAGTAAATGTTCACTGTTCACTTCATCCTTATTTTCAAATGCATTTATTTTTATCCAGACATTACATACTGAATGATAAAATGCAGCTTTATAACATTCTGGGTTTTTTTTTCAGCATTTTTATTGATCATGTAAGTCCAGAACATACAAACCTGCTTAAAACAAATGTAGATATATTTTCCAGAACCCATTTTCATAAAGAGCTCATCAGTAATTTCCTTGAAGCTCCCTCCAGGAGTTGATACTTTAAAAAATGATGCTATATACCACAAAGCTGTTCTTCCCAAGGCAGATGTCTGGTGAGTGAACACTGAATTACTATGTACCCTCCATCATTAGTGAGACTAGTCTTGTTTTCTTATCCTTTCCACAAGGAGAAACTTAGAATGCCAGGGTGTAGTCTTCCGCTGCTTGTAGAAATATGAGTAATGTAAGCACTAATGCCAGAGTAAGAGTCACAACACTATCTGAACATGCTGTATTCCTCAAATAATCCTTCGGACACAGCTCCTTCTCTGTTCAGGAGCAGCAAGGGTAACCCCTTTATGCACCTGATCAATAGGTGCATATTTCTACAGTGACAGATAGGAGACTTGTTGGCTTTGGGCCCCCAGTGAGAAAATTTTGATTACTACAAATAAATGAAAAAAATCACATGTACACACTCAGTTGAATAGTGACATATAAATATCCACTTATCTATAACTGTAGCTACAAATAACATACTATAGACAATACTAACCTTAAAACTTTGAGACTATTTAATTATGGGATCAACTAGAAGCTCTCCGGGATTAGTAGTTACATTACTGTTCCCTCCTTGTTGCTGAAGCCCTGATGGTTGCCAGTGCAAATTAGATAAACAGACAACTGTAACCATAACAACTGTAACAGAACTCAAAGACACATGGACATCTTACACACCATGCTTCAGATCGTGAACATTATGTGTATTTATAAAGTCCTTGGTGTAGTTTTCAAAGGGATACGGAATAATAAAAAGTGAGTAAGATTTCTAGGTGCCTTAGACTAGCAGCCAGGGAGAACTGCTGTCACCATACACAATATGCACAAAATGCATGCTTCAAGAGTTCAGAGGTAACTGAGCTGGGAAGATGGCTCAGTGGGAAAGAGAACTCTTATGCAGGTGTGGGGACCTGAGTTCAAGTCCCCCACACCCAAACGTTCATATACACATGTACAGAGAAAGAATTTGAAGGTGAGAGAAAAATCCCTGAGAAATGGGAACATCCAAATACACCCAGAGGGGAGTTTAGGCAGTAAAGAGAAAAACAGGTTTGGACTTGAATAGTTCTAAAACCAACTATCATGCACTTACTTTAATCGGAATGGATCCATATTGTTTGTCACTAATATTAATGATGTAAGGTCATTTGGTTCACAGCAAATGTTTATATTAGTTATTCTTGCAGATTTGTGCAGAATCAGCTTGTGGGGCTCTGGAGACCTGTGTTTAACAATGGTTATCTGCTGCTTAGGAAACGTTTTCAATCAACTCTAAACAGATATCTTTGCAAAGGAAATTTCAGCTTGAATGGTGGGTGCAAGGAATTTGAGTAAGAAATGCGCTATCAGTTAAAATAAGACAAAACACCTTGTGTAGAATTGAAACAGTCCAGGAAAAAGAGTTAATGTATGTCATGCTAGACTGAAGGAGATACTTGTGAAGTCTGGGAAGGAGGAAGTAATTGGATTAAATGGCTGATAGGCAGGAAAAGAGACACAGTTTGGAAGGTAAGATGATGGGATTCACGGAGAAAAACGCTTCAGGATGGAAAGCAATGATGTCCTCAAGCCAACAAGTTAGGTTAAATGTCCATGTAGGGCAAAGTTAGGTTGCAGGCACAAACATACAAGACAGCCTTTGCTTCACATTCTCGGCACAAGGGTTGGCAGTCCAGCTGCCTATAGGAAGGGCAAATTTCTGAAGTTTCTGAAGTCAAATCTGAGAATTTACTGGATAAATCCAGAGCTTGGGACAGCATCAGTCTTAACAGTTTTGTATGAGGAAAAAAATGAGACCAGACAAAGAAATGTAGAGAGCAAGGCCAGGAATTCTGTGAGACATGAAGTTCTGCACTCCAACCCAAAGCGTAAACTGGCTGAGCCGGAGAGTGGCTCACTGGGGGGTACTGCTTTCATTTGTGTTTCTGTGATAAAAACATTCTGACCAAAAGCAACTTGGAAAAGAAAGGGTTTGTTTGTTTTTTTTTTTTTTAACTAGCTTATAATTCTAGAGCACAGCCTGTTATTGAGAGGAAGATAAGGCAGGATCTGCAGGCAGATAAGTTTATTAAGGTATACAATATTTTGGGGAACACAATACCACCACATTTCCTCTCTTTTTGTCTAAAATTAAAAAAGGCTTATAACTAATACAAGAAAAATTATGTCCAATAAGTCAAGATTACATAAATGATGTCTAGTCCATTAACATTTGACAGATTCAGGCAAAAAACTCCATTATATATATTAACAATGTCCAGTCCAGTCACATCACCTCCACAGTCAAAACCAGAAAGAGATCAATGTGCCCAGGCTGCTGCTTCCTCCCTGCTTTCAAGAAGCTTTCTTCTGTCCTGTATAGTTCAGGACACCCTTGTCCAGGGAATGGTCCCACCCACAATGGGCTAGCTCTTCCTATTGATTTTCAATCAATGATAAAGACAATCCCCTTCAGATATGCTCACAGGCCAACTTGCTCTAGACAGATCCTCAACCAGAACTTCTTTCTCTTCTCAGGTTTTTCTAGTTGTGGCGTGTTGACCTTTGAAACTAATCAGCACAGTGGGTAAAAGCATTTGCCACCAATCATGATGACCAAGTTCCAGTCTCAGGACCGACATAGTGGAAGAAGAGAATCAACTCCTAAAAGCTGTCATGTGGCCACATTCACACTGTGGATTGCATGTACTCAAACTTTCAAACACACACACATACACACACACACACACACACACACACATACACACACACACACACACACACACACATTTCTAATCACAAGAAATGTTCCTTCTAGAACTACCAGTCTTTATCCTGACTCATCTTATTAGAATAAACAATCTAGATGCTTTGCAGGACTAATCTTCTTTGTATAAACTGGTATGGTCACTAGGACTGCCATGACTATCAAACATAATCCTATCATTTGAAAAGTCAGAGGATTTAGAGATTCCCTCCAAATGACCAAGCGTAGTGCAAGCCAAATTCCTTATTTTCCAGCAGAATGAACTTGATACAGCAACCAGGGCCACTCAGGTGCATACTACAACACAGAATTGAAAGACAGAAAATGAGAACCAGAACTGTGCTGTTGACTACAAAGTGAACAGTCAGGTGGAGAAGTTCAATGTCAGCTTAACTACAGCTCCTCTGTAAAGGCTGCATGTCTCAGCACATTGACAGGAAGGTAGGTATACATGGGAAAAGGCACCTAAACAAATAGCAAGAATTTAAAAAAAAAAATTAGGCCGGGCGGTGGTGGCGCACGCCTTTAATCCCAGCACTCGGGAGGCAGAGCCAGGTGGATCTCTGTGAGTTTGAGGCCAGCCTGGGCTACAAAGTGAGTTCCAGAAAAGGCGCAAAGCTACACAGAGAAACCCTGTCTCGAAAAACAAAAAAAACAAAAAAAAAAAAAAAAAAAAAAAAAATTAGCCTGATATAGACATTACCATAAATAGAAACAATTTTCTTTTTTTGTTTTCCTTCTTTTTTTAAAAAAATATATTCTTCTCTCCCATAATATATCCCAAATGCATTTCCCCTCCCTTCTCTCCTGCCAGTTACACACACACACACACACACACACACACACACACACACACCTCCCCTCTCCCCCAGATCCACTGCTTTTCTGTTTCCCTTCAGAAAAGAGCAGGTCTCCCAGGGACATCAACCAAATATAAAAAGATGTATCACAACTAGGCAAAAGCCCTCTAGCAAGGCTTGATGAAACAATCCAGGAGGAGCAAAGGGATCCCAAAAGCAGGTGTTCTCCAGAGGACAAGGATTCTGTCTCTGAGGGAAGTCTGGTATCTCTGACAAGAAAAAAAGAAGGAAGACAGCTATAGTCCCGAACCAGTGTGCAGTACAGTCATGAAATAGTTTGACTGTCAGCAGAGCACTGCGTAGGACTGAAATCACCTGGGTCTAGTAGCCCTGTTCTGTTTAGTTATGGGCAGGAAACTGCTGAGGAAGAATGCATGGCCTTTCAAGGAGACTTTTGGTATATCTCAGCTGGTTCTCTTGCAGCTTACCCTCCATATGTCTCCAAGAATCTTTATCTATACTTTTTTTATGACATAGTCAGTCCCATGGGCCTTTAGTCTTGAGAGAAGCTTTGAAATAGAAGAGTAGAATAAGATCACAATCCTGCCTGCACTTACTCATTCCTGGCCCTGGTTAAGCATAACACAACAGGACAACAATACTTGTCTGCTCACTACTAACTGATTCTGAGACTACTGTAAGGCCTCCAGGAGACTCACCTAAAATCCACATATTCTCTCTGCCTCCTCATGGTAAAATTAGCTATATTTTGCTGAAAATCAATTATTCCTGCCAATAATCTACTTTATTCTGTAACACCCTGATTACAGGTCACTTATTACCCCATAGCAATAGTCTGTCTCTACCAGGGATCAGTAACATAACAGAAACTGCTTATTGGAAAGAATAGTCTAGGCACCGATGTTGTAATTGTCCCACTAGGGCTAGTAAAATCCACATTCTGCCTCGTTAACCCCAAATGACATATCCAGCACTGCAGGATGACCACAGGACTGAGGGAATTTGGGCAGCCTGGACAGGCTACACTGTGAAAGCATCTTTTGTCTATAGCCCACATCTCTTAGTCCATGGTTTTCATATCATAAAATTTATCCAGATCCAGGAGCTAAACAAGAGATCATTACCTTTAGTAGAGATGACTACCTGCAGTTCATATTTCCCAGATGTGCCTTGTTCTGTGAGTAGATATTAAACAACACCTTTACTGGCCATCATCAGTGTCTCTAGAGATGCCATAATTACCCCCAATAGTTTGCAAAACAATTCTCTATGATTATTCCTCCAATCTTGCTGGTCATTGTAACTGAGATCCCATAACATTAGTCAAGCAAACATCACCAAATGGCTTTTATTAATTTGGGCCTCCTGATTCCCTTCACTATTAATGAACCCAGAGCTGTGAGCACTTCAGCCATCATGTCTAACCTACAGAACAGAAGAGCTACCACTGCATTTCATGATGCCATTGATGCCCCTTCCACTTGCTGTTTTTGAAGGTCTTGATGAGTGTGTGTCCTCTGAGTTCTTCCGTGTAGCATAGTCCTTTGGCTGGTCTTCTGGTCTCACATAGTATACCCATCCATCCCAGCAAGCCCACTTTTCTAACCTTTCTTACTTCTTCTAAGGAATCCCAGACATTTCTACTCTCTTAAGCAGACACCATCGTTTTCTCCTGAGTTCTAATTGTTGCTCCTTCACTCTGAGTTTTTCCTATTGTCTCAGAGGTCATTGCTACAATGTTGAGGCCTCTGCTGCAATGGAGGATATCTGAGCTATTGAAGTCTTGTTTGCTCAGATTTACATTCTGGCTTACTTGATCAAATACCCACAAATCATAGGGGAGTGCCTTTGGATCTAATTGGTTCATGTTTACGACTTTTTGCAGCTTCTTTTGCTATAACCTTCTTTCTCCATTATCACACTCAGCTCATCTCCCACCAAGCAATACTGAGCTTTCACCTTAGTTATCAGTCTACCTGGAGGAGGTGGGACTACTCCTAAGCAGTGTAGTAGTGACTCTGTGGCCTTGCAGAGACCTTATAATTTTACTGGTGTTCCTTGGTAGACAAGGGAAGACATCTATGCAAGGATTTAAGGATGTTGTAGACTTCTACTAAGCTATATTAGTTTTTATTGTTGTGTAACAAATTACCCAAAGCTTGGTAACTTGAAGTAACATACAGTTATTATCTCAAAGTTTCTGTAGGTCAAAAGTCCAGGCATAGCTTTTAGCTTGGCTGGATCCTCTGTTTAGGCTCACACAAGGTTACAATCAAGGTTAGCTGTATTCTCAGTGGGAGGCTTGCCTGGCAAAACTTTTGAACCTGTTTAAGCTGTCAAAATTAACTTTTAAGACTGTGTGGCTGAGGTTTCAAGCTTCTTACTGGTTCTCAGCTACAGCCTCCCTCCAGTCCTAAAGGATATGT